>NC_030441.2:507500-537500 GCF_001660625.3 Ictalurus punctatus
TATATATATATGTATGTGTATAGATGTATGTGTGTATATGTGTAGATGTATGTGTATAGATGTATGTGTGTATATGTGTAGATGTATGTGTATAGATGTATGTGTGTATATGTGTAGATGTATGTGTATAGATAGATATGTGTGTATAGATGTGTATGTGTATGGCGTGTATTAGAGATGTAGAGCTGCGGTGCACTTCTACACGGTTCACTCTGGTACGTTAATACAGTGAGCTTGATGAGGTGATTGTGAAAGGAACAGGAAGTGGGTTGTGTTCTGCAGAAAGGGGAATACGATTGCATTATCAAGGGTCTTTCTCAAGGGTCTTTCCGTCTCGTCTCATGTACTCGTGTACGACTCAAGACCGTGACTGCGTTTATGGTGAAATCATCACTAAAAGTTCATGTTTATACACTGAGACTAGTGTAAAACCTTCCACTCGTCTATATGGAGCAAAGCATTATGGGTCTCGTTTAGTAAACAGAATGATAACGAAATCATTTAGATATGATCATCAAATGATAAATAAAGTTGTAATCTTCAGCCGTGCAGGTTTGGGTGAACCTGTGCCCATGAGAGCCTCAGATTCCTGTCCTTGGCTGACAGGAGAGGAACCTGACGTGGTCTTCTGCATGTTTGGAGATGCTTTTCTGCGCACTACAGATGTAAAGAGTGATTATATGAGTTACCATATCCTTCCTGGCAGCTCCGACAGCATCTGATCGCTTTCCTCTGACCGGCTCTAATCATCGAGGCGTTTCCACGCTCAGACCTATCACTCACTCGATGGTGTTTTTGTTTTTCGCACCGCTTGGTGTAAACTCTAGAGACTGCTGTGTGTGAAAATCTCAGGAGATCAGCAGTTTCTGAAATACTCAAACCAGCCCATCTGGTACCAACACCCACGCCATGGTTCAAAGTCAGAGAGCTCAGACCGTTTCCTCATTCTGATGTGAACTGAAGCGCTTGGCCTGTACCCACGCTGCTGCCACACGATTGGCTGATTGGATAACTGAATAAATGAGCACCTAATAAAGTGGACAGTGAGAGTATGTGTATGTATGTATAGGCGTGTGTGTACAGTTCTGTTCTTTAAAGTGGAATAAACACACACACGTACATACACACTGCTGTATAATAAAGACCTGCAGAACCTGAGAGACCAGAAACAACATCAGGGAGCCAAGGAGTGTGGGAGATAACTATAACCCCCCCTCCACACACACACACACACACACACACACACACACACATGAGTCACAGCACTCACCAAACATGCATCACGTCACACTTCGGACACACACACACACTCACATTCTCACACACACACACACACACACACACACACACACACACACACACTCACATTCTCACACACACTCAGGGAACTGAAAATGGATAAAACTGATAAATTGATAAGATCAAATAGCACAGTGTGAGTACATGAGCTCTTTCTTCAATGTCAACGCTCTCTCTCTCTCTCTCTCTCTCTCTCTCTCTCTCTTCCAGAGAACCTCTCCAAGAGATTTCCACAGCAATCTGTCAGCTGTTGCCTAGCAACAAGGCTGAAGGGTGAAACAGGGTAGAACCACCCACTCCTCTAAATGACAAGTGGAACATCCAGTCTCTCCGACACGCACGCGCACACTCACACACACACACACACACACACACACACACACACACACACACACACACACACACACAAGATTTATTAGCTGTGGATCTAAGACCCGGATGAAAATCTGTCTGTCTGCCTCTTTTCCATCCTTTTTTTTTTTTGACCTTTTATGGAGTTCTGTGGGTGTGGCCAAATGTAAATGAGCTGTGTTGTGGTCAACATTTTCACTCTTCCCTCTCTCTCTCTCTCTCTCTCTCTCTCTCACCCTTTCCTTCGTTCATTCTTCTGCACCCTTACCTACTTCCTCCCCGTCTTTCTCTCCTTCTGCCCTGCACACATGTTCTACATTCCTTTTGCACCCTTCTTTCTTGCCTCTGTGTGAGTGGATGGTGTGGGCGTGTCCGAGTTCAATCTAGCGACTTGAATTCAAATCTGACGTGTGCAGTTTAAATGTGATTACAGTCACAGTAGAGCTGATGGAGCGAGTAAAGGAAAGCCCCAGATGGAGGAAAGCCCTAGACAGAGCTGCTGTTTTACTCTCGGCCGATCCGAGTGCGTCTCAGCGCGCCTTTTTTTTAATTCGTGTGGAGAGCCGACGCCGTCCGTCACCTCGCTAAGTGGACATTAAAATTAAAAGAAAGCACTTTGAACCACTCTGTACAACTGTGGTGAGCAGAAAAGATACAGAAAGTCGGATCAGAATGTGGCGTGAACCTGCCCGGTGTGTGCACACTTCAGGCTGGTGGTGGCGGTGTAATGCTGTGGGGAATGTTTTCTTGTCACACACTGAAACCCTTCAAACCAATCCAGCATCGTCTGGATTTACCATCTTATAACGGATATTCCTGAAGCACGGTAACGCCACAAGTCGTCTCAAACCGGTTCCATGAGTTCAGAGCACCGCTGGGGCGTGGTAGAACGGAAGATAAACGTTCAGCTGACAAACCTTCAGAACTTGTGTGATGTCAACATGGAGCAGAACATCCTCAAAGGAATGCAACACCGTGCGGTCCAGTCTTCTCTCTCTAAGCATTTGTTTAATCTGTTCTATAAACACTTTATCAGACTGCTGTATATTTATGAAACCAGACACAGTCTCTTCACCTGACCTAACCTACTTACGACCAAAAAAAACGAAGTCTTTAACACGCTGAGCCATTTTATTCGTCACGATATCAGATTCTCACTGGCTCTGTACCACCACTCCCATTTCCCTAAATCCCTCGTTCTCTCCATTCGGTCACTTCCTCATTCTCTCACGTGTTCTGTACCTGTTCTGACTCGTAATCCAGAGCTATTCAAAGCAGACTTGTAGGACATTTTGTCACAGGTACTCGAGTCAAACGCGCCATTTTATATATATCCAAAAAGCACGAAAATAAACCACAAGATACCACTGTCTTTTTAGCTGCACATCCAATAAGCACTCGTAGACCATTTACTCATTTATGTTTTATACAAAAATATTCCTTCTGCATGGTGGCATATTAGGGCCTGCTACATAGGGCTGGGGGATATGATGATATGTTTTTATTAAATAGAAAAGTCTATCGGAGCTGAACCAGATCCTGTCAGAGCTGAATCGAATCCTGTCAGAGCTGAATCGAATCCTGTCAGAGCTGAATCGAATCCTGTCATAGCTGAAACGAATCCTGTCATAGCTGAAACGAATCCTGTCATAGCTGAATCGAATCCTATAGGAGCTGAATCGAATCCTATAGGAGCTGAATCGAATCCTGTCAGAACTGAATTGAATCCTGCCAGAGCTGAATTGGATCCTATAGGAGCTGAATCAAATCCTGTCAGAGTTGAATCGAATCCTGTCAGAGCTGAATCTAATCCTATAGGAGCTGAATCGGATCCTATAGGAGCTGAATCGGATCCTGTCAGAACTGAATTGAATCCTGCCAGAGCTCAATAGGATCCTATAGGAGCTGAATCAAATCCCATCAGAGCTGAGTCGAATCCTGTCAATACTCCTATTAGAGTCAAATCACATCCTAGTGGTGCTGAATCAAATCCTATCAGAGCTGAGTCAAATACTGCCAGAGCTGAATCGAATCCTATATGAGCTGAATTGAATCCTGTCAGAGCTGAATTGAATCCCGTCAGAGTTGAGTCGAATCCTGTCGGTACTCAGTCAAATCCTATTAGAGTCAATTCACATCCTAGTCGTGCTGAATCAAATCCTATCAGAGCTAATTCAAATTCTGCCAGAGCTGAATCGAATCCTATATGAGCTGAATTGAATCCTGTATGAGCTGAATCGAATCTTATTAGAGCCAAATCACATCCTAGCGGTGCTGAATCGAATCCTATCAGAGCTAATTCAAATTCTGCAAGAGCTGGATCAAATCCAATAGGAGCTGAATAAATCCAATAGGAGCTGAATCGATTACTGTAAGAGCTGAGTCGAATCCTGTAAGAGCTGAATTGAATCCTATAGGAGCTGAATTGAATCCTATAGGAGCTGAATCGAATGCTGTCAGAGCTGAATTGAATCCTATAGGAGCTGAATGGAGTCCTATAGGAGCTGAATCGAATGCTGTCACAGCTGAATTGAATCCTATAGGAGCTGAATCGAATGCTGTCAGAGCTGAATAGAATCCTATAGGAGCTGAATCGAATGCTGTCAGAGCTGAATTGAATCCTATAGGAGCTGAATCGAATGCTGTCACAGCTGAATTGAATCTTATAGGAGCTGAATCGAATGCTGTCAGAGCTGAATCGAATCCAATAGGAGCTGTAGTGAATTGAGTAGCGAGTAGTGAATTGAAGAGCATCAGATCTTTACTTGTCTACCCGTATCGTTATTGTTTCGTGTACTACACACCGTACTGTCTGACAGAGCGAGATTCACAACCCCTGGATTTCCCATTTGAAGGTGCAAAATATTTCACTGCAAGACAAACGTTAATTAAATAAAAGAATAGATTTTTGTTGCCAGAACATGTAGAACTTCATCTGAAATTACAACTGCAGGTCTTCTGGGATGCATCTCTGTCTTTCTATTTAAAAGAGGACATTATTTAAAAACTGTGGCATTTTTACGATCAGTTAGTGAAACAGTATCCGTACAATAAAAGATTCTGGCTAGCTGCCGAGTTCTGCAACCAAATTCTCCCTGCACTGCTGCTGAGGCTGAGGCTGAGCCCGGGACTGGACATTTGCCTGGGAAATGAAGTGGTGAATAACTGTTGTGGTTCTATTAGCGTGCTAACACACACACACACACACACAGAGCAGTGTAAGTGACACATACTGCATGCGTGTGTTTGGGAAAGCAGTGAATTATTAACCTTGTGCTGTGTGTGAACTTTACTGATGGAGTCGAGTTGAGATTTGAAATTTTTAAAACTTAAGTCTCTTTAAAATCACAAACCTGCAGCGGGATTAAAGACGTCCAAGATTTTGGAAGGAAACGGACACGATGATGTATTTTCTCTTTGGATAACCATTTCCTACATTACCCACAATGCTGTTCTGATAGAGGTGCAGTGGTATTTAACCCTGACTTCATCATCTTTACCTACACATAGTGAGCAATGCAGCAGTGCTTTAGTCTGTCCATCTCTCTCTCTCACCTCCTCACCTGTACAATCTGCTCCAACACATCAGCTTCCAAAGCTTCAAATTTCACACAGGAACATCCTCAACTTCATCAGGGGGAAAGTGGAAGGTTTTAGACTGGACACGTCCATCACCAGACCTTCACCCAACTGAGCATTTACTTCAAGACTGATCTGTTCCTATACTTTTGCTCACCTAAAAACGGTGTGTTCTGGTACAGAAAGTTGTGTGTTTCATGTTGTTTAACACGTCTAGACGTAAACACCAGGAAATAAAAACAAATCCTGAACTCTCGTCTCATCTCCATCTTCTGATCTCAAACCCAGACGTCTTCGGTGTTCCGCACACACTAATGACCCGGTCTCGTGTTCCAATACTTTAGGAGGGGACTGAGTACAACTACAGTAACACACACACACACACGCACACACACACACACACTAATGACCCGGTCTCGTGTTCCAATACTTTAGGAGGGGACTGAGTACAATTACAGTAACACACACACACACACACACACACACACACGCTAATGACCCGGTCTCGTGACACTACCCGTCTCTCTCCCACACTACCCGTCTCTCTCTTTCGCTCTTTCTCTCTCACACTCATACACACACACACACACACACACTCAACGGTCAATCATTCATCCTGTGTCTTACCTTGGCACTGGAAGCCCTGCTTGCCAAAACCCCTGCAAGAGAAACGAGGGAGTTAGATTTCAGCACGTACTGTTCTCTCTCACACACAAACACACACACACAATAGAAGAAACCTTAAAGTTCGCTTTCTATACCCTCAATAGCAAGATTGAATCTCTAACCAGTCAAAGACACAGTCTGTAGCAAGGTTTTCTGTAGAACACACAGGAAACCCTTGAGAAACTCTCTCGTAAACCCTCTGGTGTAAACCTTCTCCGGTAAACTTTCGTAAATCCCCTCCTGTAAACCCTCTGGTGTAAACCCCCTCCTGTAAACTCTCATAAACCCCCTCCTGTAAATCCTCTGGTGTAAACGCCCTCCTGTAAACTCTCATAAACCCCCTCCTGTAAACCCCCTCCTGTAAACTCTTTCGTAAACCCCCTCCTGTAAACCCTCTGGTGTAAACCCCCTCCTGTAAACCCTCTGGTGTAAACCCCCTCCTGTAAACCCTCTGGTGTAAACCCCCTCCTGTAAACCCTTTCCTGTAAACCCTTTCCTGTAAACCCTCTGCTGTAAACCCCCTCCTGTAAACCCTTTCCTGTAAACCCTCTGCTGTAACCCCCTCCTGTAAACCCTCTGGTGTAAACCCCCTCCTGTAAACCCTCTGGTGTAAACCCCCTCCTGTAAATTCTCATAAACCCCCTCCTGTAAACCCTCTGGTGTAAACCCTCTGCTGTAAACCCCCTCCTGTAAACACTCTGGTCTAAACCCCCTCCTGTAAACTCTATTGTAAACCCCCTCCTGTAAACCCTCTGGTGTAAACCCTCTGGTGTAACCCCCTCCGGTAAACCCTCTGGTGTAAACCCTCTCCTGTAAACCCTCTGGTGTAAACCCCCTCCTGTAAATTCTCATAAACCCCCTCCTGTAAACCCTCTGGTGTAAACCCCCTGGTGTAAACCCTCTCCTGTAAACCCTCTGCTGTAAACCCCCTCCTGTAAACCCTCTGGTCTAAACCCCCTCCTGTAAACTCTATTGTAAACCCCCTCCTGTAAACCCTCTGCTGTAAACCCCCTCCTGTAAACCCTCTGGTGTAAACCCCCTCCTGTAAATTCTCATAAACCCCCTCCTGTAAACCCTCTGGTGTAAACCCTCTGGTGTAAACCCCCTCCTGTAAACCCTCTGGTGTAAACCCTCTGGTGTACACCCCCTCCTGTAAACCCTCTGGTGTAAACCCTCTCCTGTAAACCCTCTGCTGTAAACCCCCTCCTGTAAACCCTCTGCTGTAAACCCCCTCCTGTAAACCCTCTGGTCTAAACCCCCTCCTGTAAACTCTATTGTAAACCCCCTCCTGTAAACCCTCTGCTCTAAACCCCCTCCTGTAAACCCTCTGGTGTAAACCCTCTGGTGTACACCCCCTCCTGTAAACCCTCTGGTGTAAACCCTCTCCTGTAAACCCTCTGCTGTAAACCCCCTCCTGTAAACCCTCTGGTCTAAACCCCCTCCTGTAAACTCTATTGTAAACCCCCTCCTGTAAACCCTCTGCTGTAAACCCCCTCCTGTAAACCCTCTGGTGTAAACCCTCTGGTGTACACCCCCTCCTGTAAACCCTCTGGTGTAAACCCTCTCCTGTAAACCCTCTGCTGTAAACCCCCTCCTGTAAACCCTCTGGTCTAAACCCCCTCCTGTAAACTCTATTGTAAACCCCCTCCTGTAAACCCTCTGCTGTAAACCCCCTCCTGTAAACCCTCTGGTGTAAACCCTCTGGTGTAAACCCTCTGGTGTACACCCCCTCCTGTAAACCCCCTCCTGTAAACCCTCTGGTGTAAACCCTCTGGTGTAAACCCTCTGGTGTAAACCCTCTGGTGTAAACCCCCTCCTGTAAACCGTCTGGTGTAAACCCCCTCCTGTAAACCCTCTGCTGTAAACCCCCTCCTGTAAACCCTCTGGTGTAAACCCTCTGGTGTAAACCCCCTCCTGTAAACCCTCTGGTGTAAACCCTCTGGTGTACACCCCCTCCTGTAAACCCTCTGGTGTAAACCCCCTCCTGTAAACCCTCTGGTGTAAACCCCCTCCTGTAAACCGTCTGGTGTAAACCCCCTCCTGTAAACCCTCTCCTGTAAACCCCCTCCTGTAAACTCTCTGGTGTAATGGATCCTAGTATCAGAAAGTTTAACTTTCAATACAATTTCTGAAGAAGAACCTGTTTATGAACATAGAATCATTATCCAAAGAGAACCCGTCTGCTGTAAGGTTTTACACAGAACCTCTACATTACGGAAAGTTTGCTTTCGTTTAAATGTCTGAGAAGAACCTGAGTACAAACCATCCAAAGAACTCCAGACAAACCCTCGGTTATAAAGTTCTACATAAAGAACCCCACACACAGAGAACACAGAACATTACAGGGTGTAGCTTTTATTACATTTTCCAATTAGACACTCCTTATGAAGCTAGAACCGTTCAGCAAAGAACCTTTGAGAAACCCTGCTGTGTATGTAATGCAGATCTATAACTCACTCTCACACACACACACACACACACACACACACACACACACACACACACACAGCCAGATGTTTGACCCGTCTGTGCGCAAAATAAGAGAAGACGAGCATGCAGCTACAGGTCTCTGTAACGTGTGTGTGGGAGTGTGTGTGTGTGTGTGTGTGTGTTACGCTATGAGTCGATCCGATGTTTAAAAAAAAATCGCGAACCATTAAAAAAAAATTGTTCGGTGGTGCAAACCGCAGTGCAGAAGCGCGAGATCATTTCTCCATCCTGTTCCGCCTGCACGAGCGCTTTTCGTGTAACGAAACTACAGATGTGACATGGCGCGCGCTAACGAACAGGTGTGATTTGTTTTGGGGTTCTGGATTTAATTAATTAATTACATTTTTACATCGCGCGTGTCAGCTGTGCGTGTGGAGTGTGTGAGGGTCACACATATAGCACGGGCAGCTCACGCGCGCTCACGCATACCGCGCGCGCGCGCACACACAGACACACACACAGACACACACACGAATGCAAAAAGACTTTAAAAAAACAAAAAAAAACAAAAAGAGCCCAATACGCACACGAACGCGCGTCATAGCGCGCGCACGCACATACTATGAACGACCAAAGAAGGCAGTGAAACACACACACACACACACACACACACACCAGAGCTCGCTCACCAGATGAAGTCGGTGCAGTGGCTGCAGAAGGTGGGCTGCTTGAAGAAGCGCGCGATGAACTTGTGGTCCTTCACTTCGTGCACGTTTTTCTGCCGCAGCGCGCCCTGTCTCGCGAAACCGCGCGCGCCCCCCGCATCATTGTCCACTCCTGGGTCGGCCATGTCCGGAATGTTTACTTATAAAAAAGAGAGAGAAACAGAGAGAGAGAGAGAGAGAGAGAGAGAGAGAGGCCGGGATGTGAATCTCGATGCCCCAAAATCTCCGTTCGAAGGCAGAGAGCAGCTCCGCTGCTCCGGATCGCGCTCCGCTTCCCGGTTAGGCGAAAGCTCCGCCCCTTCCCTCCTTCTCCTTCACTGTGGTTGGCTAAAAAAAAACAGAAGCCACACCCCGTTTTGTATACGAAAACATCCGAAGAATGATATATTTTGTTGTCGTTGTTGTTGTTGTTTTTTATTTTTTATTATTTTTTTTTACAAATGTTCAGGTCTCAAAATGCGCACTCCCGTCTGTTCAGTAGTGCACTGACTAACGGACAAACCTGCACACTTCCGCACGAGACAGTATATCAAAACAGTTCACTACCTAATAGGTGAACAGCACACTTCCGCACTAGATAGTGTCTCAGAATAGTGCACTACGGCTTACTTCCACTGCCAGAGTATTTTCATTTCGCTTAGCAAGTCTGTCTGTCTGTCTGTCTGTCTGTCTGTCTGTCTTATACTATATAGTGTGTGCACTAGCTAATGGGATGCTGTGCGTACAAGTGTACCACTGTACTAAAGTGTACAGTAGTGTAGTAGTGAAGGAATGTCAGTGCTTTTGGTGGTGAGATGATTAGTACAGAATTATGTGGAACACAGTTTATTGCCCACCAGGTGGCGTAGTATTCTAGCTTTAATCTCTCTCTCTCTCTCTCTCTCTCTCTCTCTCTCTCTCTCTCTCTCTCTCTCTGTCCACAGTGTTCCAAAATACAGTAGTACACTATGCACTATGTAATGGGCCGACTTGCATACTTCCACACTAAATACTATGCTAAAATAGTGCACTAAATAATGGGAAAACAGTATACTTCTGCGCCAGACGGTTAGGAAAATCGGCATACCAGGTAGGATGCCAGAATAATGCACTTGATTGCAGGCAAACCTGCATAATTCCATGCTAGATAGTATCAGTGCACTAATAAAATGGGCATACAGCATACTTCAACACTGCACTGTGTGTCAAAACGGTGCACTAGATGAGGGGGCAAACCTGCATATGTCTACACTAGATAGTATTAAAATTAGTGCACTACCTAATGGAACTTCCACACTAGACAGTGTGTTAATATAGTGCACGTGATTGTAGAAAAACCTGCATACTTCCCTTCGAGATAATATATCATAATGCTGCACTGAATATAGAGCAAATTGCATACTTCCATACTAGGTAGTGTGTCAAAAATAGTGCACTAGATGCTGAGCAAACTACGTACTTCTACACTCGATAGTGTGCCAAAATAGTGCACTAGATGCTGAGCAAACTACGTTTTTCTACACTTGATAGGGTGTCAAAATAGTGCACTAGATGTGAGCAAACTACGTTTTTCTACACTTGATAGTGTGTCAAAATAGTGCACTAGATGCTGAGCAAACTACGTACTTCTACACTTGATAGTGTGCCAAAATAGTGCACTAGTTGTTAAGCAAACTACGTATTTCTACACTCAATAGTGTGTCAAAATAGTGCACTAGATGCTGAGCAAACTACGTACTTCTACACTTGATAGTGTGTCAAAATAGTGCACTAGATGTGAGCAAACTACGTATTTATACACTTGATAGTGTGTCAAAATAGTGCACTAGATGGTGAGCAAACTACGTATTTCTTCACACGATAGTGTGCCAAAATAGTGCACTAGATGCTGAGCAAACTACGTACTTCTACACTTGATAGTGTGCCAAAATAGTGCACTAGTTGTTAAGCAAACTACGTATTTCTACACTCAATAGTGTGTCAAAATAGTGCACTAGATGCTGAGCAAACTACGTACTTCTACACTTGATAGTGTGTCAAAATAGTGCACTAGATGTGAGCAAACTACGTATTTATACACTTGATAGTGTGTCAAAATAGTGCACTAGATGGTGAGCAAACTACGTATTTCTTCACACGATAGTGTGCCAAAATAGTGCACTAGATGGTGAGGAAACTACGTACTTCTACACTTGATAGTGTGCCAAAATAGTGCACTAGATGCTGAGCAAACTACGTACTTCTACACTTGATAGTGTGTCAAAATAGTGCACTAGATGTGAGCAAACTACGTACTTCTACACTTGATAGTGTGTCAAAATAGTGCACTAGATGGTGAGCAAACTACATATTTATACACTTGATAGTGTGCCAAAATAGTGCACTAGATGGTGAAGAAACTACGTACTTCTACACTTGATAGTGTGTCAAAATAGTGCACTAGATGGTGAAGAAACTACGTACTTCTACACTTGATAGTGTGTCAAAATAGTGCACTAGCTGTTAAGCAAACTACATACTGCTACACTTGATAGTGTGTCAAAATAGTGCACTAGATGTTGAGCAAACTACGTATTTCTACACTTGATAGTGTGTCAAAATAGTGCACTAGATGCTGAGCAAACTACGTATTTATACACTTGATAGTGTGTCAAAATAGTGCACTAGATGGTGAGCAAACTACGTACTTCTACACTTGATAGTGTGTCAAAATAGTGCACTAGATGGTGAAGAAACTACGTACTTCTACACTTGATAGTGTGCCAAAATAGTGCACTAGATGTGAGCAAACTACGTATTTCTACACTTGATAGTGTGTCAAAATAGTGCACTAGATGCTGAGCAAACTACGTATTTATACACTTGATAGTGTGTCAAAATAGTGCACTAGATGGTGAGCAAACTACGTACTTCTACACTTGATAGTGTGTCAAAATAGTGCACTAGATGGTGAAGAAACTACGTACTTCTACACTTGATAGTGTGCCAAAATAGTGCACTAGATGCTGAGCAAACTACGTACTTCTACACTTGATAGTGTGTCAAAATAGTGCACTAGATGTTAAGCAAACTACGTATTTATACACTCGATAGTGTGTCAAAATAGTGCACTAGATGCTGAGCAAACTACGTACTTCTACACTTGATAGTGTGCCAAAATAGTGCACTAGATGGTGAAGAAACTACATACTTCTACACTTGATAGTGTGTCAAAATAGTGCACTAGATGGTGAAGAAACTACATTCTTCTACACTTGATAGTGTGCCAAAATAGTGCACTAGTTGTTAAGCAAACTACGTATTTCTACACTCAATAGTGTGTCAAAATAGTGCACTAGATGCTGAGCAAACTACGTACTTCTACACTTGATAGTGTGTCAAAATAGTGCACTAGATGTGAGCAAACTACGTATTTATACACTTGATAGTGTGTCAAAATAGTGCACTAGATGGTGAGCAAACTACGTATTTCTTCACACGATAGTGTGCCAAAATAGTGCACTAGATGGTGAGGAAACTACGTACTTCTACACTTGATAGTATGTCAAAATAGTGCACTAGATGTGAGCAAACTACGTACTTCTACACTTGATAGTGTGTCAAAATAGTGCACTAGATGGTGAGCAAACTACATATTTATACACTTGATAGTGTGCCAAAATAGTGCACTAGATGGTGAAGAAACTACGTACTTCTACACTTGATAGTGTGCCAAAATAGTGCACTAGATGTGAGCAAACTACGTATTTCTACACTTGATAGTGTGCCAAAATAGTGCACTAGATGTGAGCAAACTACGTATTTCTACACTTGATAGTGTGTCAAAATAGTGCACTAGATGGTGAAGAAACTACGTACTTCTACACTTGATAGTGTGCCAAAATAGTGCACTAGATGTGAGCAAACTACGTATTTCTACACTTGATAGTGTGTCAAAATAGTGCACTAGATGCTGAGCAAACTACGTATTTATACACTTGATAGTGTGTCAAAATAGTGCACTAGATGGTGAGCAAACTACGTACTTCTACACTTGATAGTGTGTCAAAATAGTGCACTAGATGGTGAAGAAACTACGTACTTCTACACTTGATAGTGTGCCAAAATAGTGCACTAGATGCTGAGCAAACTACGTACTTCTACACTTGATAGTGTGTCAAAATAGTGCACTAGATGTTAAGCAAACTACGTATTTATACACTCGATAGTGTGTCAAAATAGTGCACTAGATGCTGAGCAAACTACGTATTTATACACTTGATAGTGTGTCAAAATAGTGCACTAGATGGTGAGCAAACTACGTACTTCTACACTTGATAGTGTGTCAAAATAGTGCACTAGATGGTGAAGAAACTACGTACTTCTACACTTGATAGTGTGTCAAAATAGTGCACTAGATGTTAAGCAAACTACGTATTTCTACACTTGATAGTGTGTCAAAATAGTGCACTAGATGCTGAGCAAACTACGTACTTCTACACTTGATAGTGTGTCAAAATAGTGCACTAGATGTGAGCAAACTACGTATTTCTACACTTGATAGTGTGTCAAAATAGTGCACTAGATGGTGAAGAAACTACGTACTTCTACACTTGATAGTGTGCCAAAATAGTGCACTAGATGTGAGCAAACTACGTATTTCTACACTTGATAGTGTGCCAAAATAGTGCACTAGATGTGAGCAAACTACGTATTTCTACACTTGATAGTGTGTCAAAATAGTGCACTAGATGGTGAAGAAACTACGTATTTATACACTTGATAGTGTGTCAAAATAGTGCACTAGATGGTGAAGAAACTACGTACTTCTACACTTGATAGTGTGCCAAAATAGTGCACTAGATGTGAGCAAACTACGTATTTCTACACTTGATAGTGTGTCAAAATAGTGCACTAGATGCTGAGCAAACTACGTATTTATACACTTGATAGTGTGTCAAAATAGTGCACTAGATGGTGAGCAAACTACGTACTTCTACACTTGATAGTGTGTCAAAATAGTGCACTAGATGGTGAAGAAACTACGTACTTCTACACTTGATAGTGTGCCAAAATAGTGCACTAGATGCTGAGCAAACTACGTACTTCTACACTTGATAGTGTGTCAAAATAGTGCACTAGATGTTAAGCAAACTACGTATTTATACACTCGATAGTGTGTCAAAATAGTGCACTAGATGCTGAGCAAACTACGTATTTATACACTTGATAGTGTGTCAAAATAGTGCACTAGATGGTGAGCAAACTACGTACTTCTACACTTGATAGTGTGTCAAAATAGTGCACTAGATGGTGAAGAAACTACGTACTTCTACACTTGATAGTGTGCCAAAATAGTGCACTAGATGCTGAGCAAACTACGTACTTCTACACTTGATAGTGTGTCAAAATAGTGCACTAGATGTTAAGCAAACTACGTATTTATACACTCGATAGTGTGTCAAAATAGTGCACTAGATGCTGAGCAAACTACGTATTTATACACTTGATAGTGTGTCAAAATAGTGCACTAGATGGTGAGCAAACTACGTACTTCTACACTTGATAGTGTGTCAAAATAGTGCACTAGATGGTGAAGAAACTACGTACTTCTACACTTGATAGTGTGTCAAAATAGTGCACTAGATGTTAAGCAAACTACGTATTTCTACACTTGATAGTGTGTCAAAATAGTGCACTAGATGCTGAGCAAACTACGTACTTCTACACTTGATAGTGTGTCAAAATAGTGCACTAGATGTGAGCAAACTACGTATTTCTACACTTGATAGTGTGTCAAAATAGTGCACTAGATGGTGAAGAAACTACGTACTTCTACACTTGATAGTGTGCCAAAATAGTGCACTAGATGTGAGCAAACTACGTATTTCTACACTTGATAGTGTGCCAAAATAGTGCACTAGATGTGAGCAAACTACGTATTTCTACACTTGATAGTGTGTCAAAATAGTGCACTAGATGGTGAAGAAACTACGTATTTATACACTTGATAGTGTGTCAAAATAGTGCACTAGATGGTGAAGAAACTACGTACTTCTACACTTGATAGTGTGCCAAAATAGTGCACTAGATGTGAGCAAACTACGTATTTCTACACTTGATAGTGTGTCAAAATAGTGCACTAGATGCTGAGCAAACTACGTATTTATACACTTGATAGTGTGTCAAAATAGTGCACTAGATGGTGAGCAAACTACGTACTTCTACACTTGATAGTGTGTCAAAATAGTGCACTAGATGGTGAAGAAACTACGTACTTCTACACTTGATAGTGTGCCAAAATAGTGCACTAGATGCTGAGCAAACTACGTACTTCTACACTTGATAGTGTGTCAAAATAGTGCACTAGATGTTAAGCAAACTACGTATTTATACACTCGATAGTGTGTCAAAATAGTGCACTAGATGCTGAGCAAACTACGTATTTATACACTTGATAGTGTGTCAAAATAGTGCACTAGATGGTGAGCAAACTACGTACTTCTACACTTGATAGTGTGTCAAAATAGTGCACTAGATGGTGAAGAAACTACGTACTTCTACACTTGATAGTGTGTCAAAATAGTGCACTAGATGTTAAGCAAACTACGTATTTCTACACTTGATAGTGTGTCAAAATAGTGCACTAGATGCTAACACGTGAATTAAAACTCTTTCACCACTGCAATGTAAATCATATTCAAATAAACGAGACTACAATTCTAACTATCATGTAGAATTTACCACTGAGGAAATAACAGAAGAATTACTCATAAGGTGTGTGTGTGTGTGTGTGTGTGTGTGTGTGTGTGTGTGTGTGTGTGTGTGTGCGTGGTATGTTCTCTATTTTATGAGGAAGCTGACAATAAAAGGAAAGCCCCTGTTGCAAACGATCCTTAAATGGATAAAACGTTTCTTTATTGAGAGCCGATCTGAATCAGATTTGAGACAGAGGTTGAGTCTAAGTTTGAGATAAGTCTAATCTTTACATTAGATTAAACTGTAGAATTCTTCTACATTGACATCATTCAGAACCTTAATCCTGGACAAAATGAAACGCGGAATCGGTGTCCGAGGTGACGGAGGCGCGACCCGTGACGGATCAGCGGTGCTCCCTCTTGAGCGCAGCTCGGAGGTTCTGCCAGAACACCTCTCGCTTTTCTTCGTCGTGAGGCCACTCGAGGTACGTGGTGGAGTTCATGATTTTGCGCAGTTTGCAGAAACGCTTGGGAATCGTCTCCTTGGCGATCGGCTCCAGCAGGATCAGGACGGCCGAATCGTTGTGCTCGTCGACGATCCGGAAATGCGAGAAGTCCAGCTCGTAGCGGCACCACTCGCTCGTCACGAAGTTCTCCGACAGGACGAAGAGAGTCCGATGGCTACTTTCTATGGACTCGATGATGTTGTCGACGATCCAGCGGCCGGGAAGGAAGTCTCGCTTGTGAAGACACAGAGTGACCGGAGGTTCCGAACTCTCTAACTTCGGCACTAGGATTTCTTCGACCCACTCCGCGTCGTGCTGGCTGTACGATACGAAAGCATCGTAGCAGAGATCAGCGCCTCCGCTGCGTACGGCCGGTTTACTTTTCGCTCTTAACCACGCCAGCGTCATCTGTAGATACCATAAGACGTGAAGCTTGTAGCAGGTGACCCCGATGGCGATCAGGACGAGAACGATCGCAGAGCAGAGGACGGAAACGGACAGGATCATGTGGCACTCGAAGACTGACAGTCGGGCATTATCGACCGCACGACCCCTTAACGTGAAAGGAGAGTCACACACGTAGGAACGATGTCCGTCCCTCAGAGTGATCAAGTGGTCAATACGACCTGTAAAGAACTCTACAAAGTCACAGCTGCAAACAAAATTGTTCCGACCAGCTTCCAAGACCTGGAGAGACTGGAACGCCATCAGGTCGCTTTTATTGAACACGTTCAACGTGTTGCTTTGAATGAGCAACGTCCGTAGGCTTGGAAACCATCCGCCTTCCGGGAGGGAAATGAACCTGTTTCCTGTAAGCCAGAGCTCCATGAGGCTGGGAAGATGCTGGTGGAACTCCGTGAGGTAATTTTGGCTCAAATCCAGAACGGTCAGGCTCACAGGAAGGCACGGAGTTATGCGATGAAGTTTTGTAGCAGAGAGATTCATAAACCTGAGACTCGCAGGCCAACTGCAACTCTCTGGCATCTTCAAAAAGTCATTGTGACTCACGTCCAGCGACGTAAGCCTGTGGAGACGTGTGACCAGGCGGGACACGAGCTGGAGGGATTTCAGCGAGTTGTGGCTGACGTTGAGCGTGTGCAGATCGCGCATCTTGCAGTCACCGTTGCACAAGGATTCCTGAATGGTGATATCTGATAGGAGATTTTGGCTCAAGTCCAAGTACTCCACCTTCTGTAGAAAATAGGTGGTGCTGCAGGGAATAACGAAAACGGTGGCATTGACGACGGAGATCTTGGTGAGGTGCTTCAACAGAAACGCTAACTGTATCATGCTGCTGAATCTGAAGAAGCCCTGGATTTCTACGTTGCGGAGGAACAATGTGTGCAGGTTTTCGAAGTGCGTCCACCGTGCTTTTTCCCACGAACCCGTGCCTACGAGATGGATATCCTCAAGACCGAGGTATGACATCGGAGAGCCGTCTAAAACTTCTAGAAGGTGGGTGACTCCCTCATCAGTCGTGCTTGCGTTTTGAAAGGTAAGCCGTCTGGTACAGCCTTCTCTGACCTCTTTAAAGGATTGTATGGGTTCTCTTGTCTCCAGCGAAACATCTCTGACGGTCAGCGATGTCTCAGGGTGAGAAACGTCTCGAAGGATCTTTGATACGAGCGCCGGATCATCCTGAAACAACCCCTGAAGGCTGAGAGAAACCACCCTGATGGGTTGAGCTGTCTTGAAACTTCCGCTCTCGTATGAGCTTAACTTTCCGCCGACAAACGTCAGCTCGTCCAGCTGTCTGATCTTATTCAACATGTTCCGTCTGACGTCCTCGATCGAAGGGTTGCCGAATCGTAACGTCCTCAGCGCAGGATCCTCAACAAACTGGAACAGGCCGACGGCTCCCAAGGTCATATATCGGTTTCCCAAGATGTTCAGATGTTTCAGAGACCGAAGCGAAGAGAACCACAGCGAAGAAATGTTTTCCAGTTTGTTGAACGACAGATCGAGTTCTTCCAGTTTGCTCTGGGAATGAAACGCGTCTTTGTGGATCGCGCTGAGCTCGTTCTCCTGCAGCTTCAACGTTCTCAGCGCCGTGTACGCGGCCAGATCCTTCTTAGTAACGGACTCGATCTCGTTGAAGGACACGTCGAGGGACAGAACGCTGGCGGGAACTATGGGTACCCTGTGGAGAGTCTTTGCAGAACAGTTGCAGAAGTGATCTTCGTCGCATTCGTAACAGTTTGGTCTGTCAGACGTCTGAGCGCGAGTCCAAGCCAGGCTTAAACAGATCACTACGGACAGTGACAACTTCATCCTGCAGAAAAAACCCCAAAACAAAATAGATGTTGTATAAAGGGAAAAGTCACTTCAGTAACGTACGGCTTTTCCATACGGTGTCTTGCATAAGTATTTACCCCCCTCTTGACTGTCCCACATTCTGTAGTGATACAACCTGGAGCTGAAACGGAACGGAAGCCTTTCACTTGATAATAAACAATTACATCATTAGCGCATTCATTAGTAGCCTTAAATTTGTTGAGTTTATTCCGGGCCAGATTAGAACCTCTAATGAGACCGGATCCGGCACACAGGCCTTGGAATAAAGTGTTTCTCCATATTTAATATATATATATATATATATATATATGCATTATATAATTACAAAACCTTAATTTCTTTACAATCATAATTACAATTAACAAGAATCCTAATCCTAAAATCTTTAGGAAAAGATTCTAAAAGTTCCTGCTAAGTGATTTAACAATAAAAAAAATATTTTTTTTTTGGTGTATTTTTTTTAATGACGTGCTCGAGATCATGAATGATTATTAAAGCAAGAAAACAAAAAGATCGGATGGATATCGATAGAGTCAAAGTGTCAGAATTAGCGTCGGAAATGAAAACCTGTTTTCGTGCCATTTCTGTTCGAATCCTTTCACCGTGTCATGACATTACTGTAAACATTTATACTGTATAACGGTGATTTTTAAAAAAATTTCTTGTCCGGTAAATTGAATAACGAGCATTATTGGATTCCTTGAGACCAGATTACACCTAAACTTTACTATACCATATTTATATACCATATTTACTATACCATGGATTGGTACTATACCAATCCAATGACAAAATTCTGAATATATCTTGATGATTCGTTTAGATTTAAGCGCATTTAATTAAGGGTTAGAACACTTTTATGAGAAGAACATTATTACGTACTATATGATATATATCAAACAATATAAACACATGACATGTTTAACTGGAAGAAATGTTATGATTAGTAATGAGTTAAAACAGTCATGAACTGTTAGGTAACTTTTTATATCCTGATGACGGGTTTTTAACTACAAAAAACAAACAAACCCAGAAATAGTTGATCATGTAATTAAGTGCGTTACCTGACTGCTGTCTTGTCTTAAGCGTGTTGTTCTTGAGAGAAGCTCAGAACGTCAGCCTGAAATCAAATTTGCATCACAGGAAGAATCAAAACTTCTCAAAAATCCCCCTAAGAACCCTGCATATATTAAATAACAAGGCCAGCTCTCATCCAGTAAATGGAAGCTTTTCTCGTCTTTTTAACACCATGAAAAACTTTTTGTTATTGTTGGAAACTTGTGATATGGTGAGTTGTTTCACTTCACTGCTCTGCAGTTTGAGGATTTGAAAAGAGGATTTGAAAAGAGACACTTGGCTAATCAGGAGTCACACACAGCCATCGTTTAAACTAAAGGAAAGATCACTGTGCTTTTAATACAGAGGGACCACTGAACGTACAAAACAAAACACGACACAGTGGTGTAACGATCAGAAAACACACTGAGAGGAGCAAATAGTAATCATTCACCATTTTACAAACGAACCCCACACTACCTAGCTAACTAACTTTGCCGAATTCCACTGGGGTTTCACTAACTGGCTGGGATTGTTAGCTAGCTATCTCAAGCTAATTCATACTGTACGCAGTAAGCTAGCTAGCACGACTGCGCCCAACAACAATAGTCTGCAGCAGCACTTAGCACGTTTTATATTTAACACAATGACTACCGAACAGCGATGTGACGTTTAATAGAGAGTAAAACATAACATCAAAGATCTGGCTAGCACTACTCTAGTTCTCTCGGCTACGCTAATGGTTTAGCTGGGATTTTGTCTCGTATATCATATAATTATCAGATCATTACGACACCGTTTCTTTTGAAGCATTTTACACTGAAGATAAATGGGGTCAGAGATGTACTGCGTAGAACTGTTTTTGTCGCTAAATTATTCTGTATTTAGCGTTACTGAAAGATATTGAGGGGGAAAAAACCTGGCTAAAGTAAACCAAACCAGATCACTACTTTCACCCTGCGCTAAGACGGACTCTTAGCTTACTCTAACTGTACGTCGTGTATTAAAGCCTGACTTTAATTGTGTTAAGTGTACTTAATAAAAAATTTTAATCCGTTTTTATTTGAAACACACTAAAAACATCGGTGTATAAAAAAAATAATAATATACTTAACTATCTATATTTCAGCACATTTTACAGCGATACATGCAACAGACTCTCGTTTTTTATATTCATAATTAAACAGCGTTTGAATAGAGTACTTACTGTGTTCGCATTTTTAAAATAAAGTCTTATAAAATTCACTTTTTTTTAAAAAAAGGGCCTTGAAATATATATATATATATATATATATTGCATTTTTTAAAATCGTACACCCGAATCATTTATCGCGTGGAGAAATGAACGTGAAATGATTTACTGGTATAATAACGTACTGATGAAAAGGTGATTTATAACTAGTATTCAGAAATAAAATTGTGAATGTTTAGTTTTAGCGTCTGTTCCGTCAGTAAAAGAGAAAGGCGGAATATTAATGAGGGAGGTCTGTGTAAACGCTGGGGTTGAAAAGATGAAAAACAGGAAGTAAAACTTTGTGGTCAGTAATTTCGTCTGGCACAAACGACACGATTCGTTTGTTTTGGTTTTTTTTTACTTCCAGAACAAATCACAGTGCCATCGCTGCCTTCATTCGCGTTTATCTTCCTACTTTGTCAAAGTAGCTTTAAATAGTCATTTTGTTCTATTCTTACTAATACTAATATCATGGATAATCTGTAACACGGTTTAAACCATGACCTGAGCTGAGAAAACCGGTTTGGAAAACTGTTACGGTCCGGAATTCTTGATTATGTTTGGACTGGTTTTCTTATCGGTCATTTTACAGACACGCCCCCCAATGCCCCTTCACTCCGCCCACATGTCAGTCTGAAATTGGTACACTACTTAATAATCGACCACAAAACAATGTAAAACTATGAAAATTAGCTTGATTTGGACACCACCGATCACCTACACCAGGGAATCACTTCGCAATAGCCAACAATACACAAGAATAATGTTAACACACACACACACACACCACTAAATTAAACACCCGTACACATGACCAAAGTTGGTGTTATTCATAATAATGAGCTCAACCAACATTCCAACTGCAACCCTTCCATTCCGCACCACTCTCGAACCACCATCCTGATAAGTACCACGTCCATGTTGCGTCTACCGTCTTGTCTGTTGTTTTGTCTCCTCGCCTGTCCTGCCTGTTACGTCCTACACACACCCCTCACCCACACTAACCCTTAAATATGCAGTGCAACACATCCATGAATATGAATGAAGTCAAATAAATAATGTCTCAATGGTGCCTCGAAAAGGGGAAATTGGTGGTGGGCAAAAAACAACAAGAAGAACAACAAGAAGAACAACAAGAAGATGATCCAATGAGTTTGAGATTGGAAAATCTCCCAAACCCGTCCTCTCTATTTTGTCGTTTTCTGACTTTTTGTTCTTTACAGGCTTTATTTATTGGCCATATGGTCACATACACTGGCTCTATAAGAGTAAAGCAACCAAAATATGATACTTTAGGTAGACTTTAATGGAATACATGGATTATTAAACTTGATTTTTGTGTCAAATTAGCCAAGATCGAGACATTATATATGTATATATTTGACATTTTAAGTATTTTGTCGCTCTGGTTAATCTATAATGGAATGCTTCATCCATCATTATGCTGAAAATGAAACTGCATCAGACTGCATTGCCTTCTGGACAGATTTAGCTCCTGAAGAGGTCTGCGGTTATGAACATTTGACCTCTTTGGCCGCTGAGAGAGATCTTCTTTACTCTGGGAGGAAACGGTTAGAGAAACTCAACAGGGCACGTTAGGAAAAAAACACCAGATGATGGAATATGCAGAATTTAAAAGAATCAAATTAAAAATATACTTGGAAAGATTTATAAAAAAAACGGTTCTAGTAGGTTTGCTCGTTATTGTAAGAAGAGGCATTAGTTCACGCAGCCACGCTGAGTAGGATCTACTAAGCGTCGGTCGTTGATTGATCGCAGATCGCGTGACGGAATGTAAGCCTTCAGGAAAGAGTTGAGGTAGGAGGGTGTTGTTAGTCAGATTATATCTAGCATAAGTAGAATCAGGTTGCTAGGCTAATCGGGTCTTTTTTTTCTTTTTGTCTAAATAGGTGAATATGTTCTTTATCCTGAAGTCTATCCCGGGAACTTTCAGTTATTAATTCATAAAGATAATGCACAGATATAAGACAAGAAGGATGAAGTGTGTGTGTGTGTGTGTGTGTGTGTGTTTGTGTGTGTGTTTGTGTGTGTAGAAAAAATCAGTCAGTTCTTATTATTAAGCTGTTATGACCTCTGGTGGTTGGTGGAGGAATTACAAGTCAATTATGTGATGGAACTCATCAGTACTGTAGTTATTTACATTTACATTTATTCATTTAGAGACGCTTTTATCCAAAGCGACTTAAATATGAGGAAATACAAGCAAAGCGGAGAACAATACAACTAGTGCTACCTTACAAGATCTATTAATTGAGTTCTAGGAGAGCAAAGTGCGCAGAGTAGAGGTGTAAGTGCGAGAGTAGGTGTTTTTTGTTTTTTAAAGGATAATATGGGGTTGGAGTTTTAGGGATTAGTTAAGTGCTCACGGAAGAGGTGGGTCTTTAGCTGTTTTTTGAAGACGGTGAGAGATTCTGCGGTCCGGATTGAGGTTTGAAGTTCATTCCACCACTGAGGAACAGTTAGTGTGAAGGTTCTGGAAAGGGACCTTGAGCCACGCTGAGTAGGATCTACTAAGCGTCGGTCCTTGATTGATCGCAGATCGCGTGACGGAATGTAAGCCTTCAGGAGAGAGTTGAGGTAGGAGGGTGTTGTTCCAGACAAGGTCTTGTACATGATCATAAAGGCCTTGAAGTTGATGCAGGTGGCTACAGGAAGCCTGTAGCAGGAGATAAGGAGGGGTGTGATATGGGTTCTCTTGGACTGGTTGAAGACGAGGCGTGCTGCTGCATTCTGAATCATCTGAAGGGGTTTGATGGAGCTGCCCGGAGGCCCGAGAGTAGTGAGTTGCAGTAGTCCAGTTTAGAGATAACAGGAGCCTGGACTAGTATCTGTGAGGCCTGTTCGGTGAGGTAGGGTCTGATTTTCTTGATGTTGTACAGGATGAACCTACAGGACCGTGCAGCTGTTGAGATGTGGTATGTAAAGGTCAGTCTGTCATCAAATGTCACCCCAAGGTTCCTGGCCGTCCTGGTTGGCTCGAGTGTGGTCGAGCCGAGCTGTACAGTGAGGTTGTGGTTGATGTCAGACAGGCAAGCAGAAACTCATTCAGAGACAGATGGATCATCAGACTGGAAGGACAAATAGAGCTGGGTGTCATCAGCATAGCAATGATATTTAACAAAACATCAGTGTGAAACAACTATAATTTAATAAAGGTTTATGCATCAGGAAGAAACATGGCGCCCTCTTGTGGTGTGAAAAGAATAGGAGCTGTAATTATGTCGGTGGTTTTCAAAGTAGGGGCCGCGGCCCCCTTGGGGGCCTCCAGGGGGCGTCCGGGGGGCCTCAACAATTTGGTGTGAAAAATAAATTCATACTCTCAGACAACCACACACACACACACACACACACACACACACACACACACACACACACACACACACACACAATCAATTCCTAATGTAATGTAATGTAAAGATGTAAGATGTAATTATTAATTAAAAAAGGGGGATATATTCAGAAGTCTGTATTTTAATGTGTTTTAAAGGCATCTTGCAAAAGGGGGGCCTCGATCAAATGTTAATGCCATTTGGGGGCCTTGCCCTGGAACATTTTGGGAACCCCTGATTTATGTAACTAAATTAGGTAACTAATATCAGAAAATCGTGATGAAGCGGCGATCACGAAGCGTTCTACGAAGCGAGGAGAAAGGCTAACCCAAAACACTGGTAACACAAATTTACTCTCTTTTCCCTCAGTTCTCTCAAATTTCCCTCAATTCTCAATTCCTCAATTCCCTCACAAGCCTCTCGTCTGTCCTGACGATGTCGAAAAAACGTAAAGTTACAGTTTCACCTCTGACTGTTACAAAGCCCTGACACTGGAGACTCTTTCCGTACACGTTGCATAAATAAACGTCTCCTTACAGAAAACTCTGCCACACAAATCCCCATGAACGAGCCGTTACTACGGAAACGATCACGTATTAGAATCTGAAAGCCGCTGTTCTGATTCAAAAACCGCACTGTGGTGTAATGACCTGCAGCGCCTGGCCGAAATTTGGCATAATTGAGAAGCACCAACGTGCCACATTAACATCATCCAACTCCCAAAGAGGAAGTGGTGAGGATGTCAGGAAACATTAAGCGGGTCAGTACGAATTTCAGTAAGTCTTGTTCCGGCGTATTTCGAAAGGATCAACGCACTCAAAAAGAAACTTTAATTAAAACCCCAGGCATTAAAACACAAACTGACTGAGCCGTGTAATATTCTCAGTCCACTTCAGTGGGGAATTCACACATTTGTACATCGAACATTGAACAAACCATTCCTCAGGTCAGCTGGACAGGAAGTATTCTTTTAAGAACAACACTTTACACATTCTGGGCAAACACTAAGGTGTCTGGTTTCAAAATCCTCTCTCCTTCAGAATTAGGAAAGCGTTCACCAATCGACTCAAAGCCAAACTGAACCGTGGCACAGAACTAATGGAACAACCAAAACACTTGGGGTTGTGCAGTTATATGAAAATAATCAACAACGGGATGGAGTTACTGTTACCGCTAAAAAGTAGATTATTTTCCAATAACAGAACGAGTGTTTATTCCTCTTATACCACAACAACAATTCCAATATTTAATTTCATGTAGCTGCAAGCAGCGTTTAAGGGGGCCAAGCACTTTTTGGCTCCACCCTTTAGCGACAAGGCACTGGGACAATCAGCACGTTTTCCCTAAGGAGATCTACTAAATGTCAAGCCAGTACGTTACTAAGATATGACCTCATTTCCTGTTTGGTATCTCTGTGTTACAACGTTTTTTCAATGCGTTTTTCAACACAATGGTTCAAACGTCAAAGATTAGCCGAGGTTCGTGTTTGACGTCACACAAATCACAAAGTGGAACATTAAGAAGCCACCAGGAAATCGTCAGAAAGAAGAACGTCAGATGTAACGAGCAGTTTTACTCGTTTGTGAATTATAGCGCCCCCCTACAGGTGAGTTTAACGAAATCTTCGAGGAGTTCTTTTAAGAATATGATCCACATAGAAAGTTTCAGCTGAAGAGATCACACTGACACCAAGATACGCACTCACTTCCTGCTTCTCCACTCGGCCGTCAAATTCTCCGCGCATCACGGACGAAACGTCCCGCATATTCAAGTAACAAGAAGCAGGTTGTTGTTTTTTTTTTTTCACGGTTGATCTCACAGCCCTCATTGTGAGCCATGATGCATGAGCAGAAGTGGAAAAAAACCCCAAAACAGAACAGGTTTTGATAAAACCTAAAACAAATCACAAATTTGTCACAAATCTGCACCGTCCATGAAATAAAGAAATCAGTTGATTCTTCGCTGGACATGCTATTTTATTTTTTAAAGTTAACCAAGTGGAAGAAGAAAAAAAAAACGCAACTTGTTGCCAAGAAAGTGCAAAGTCATCTGTCCTGAAGATATCGGAAAACCTTCAATAGCTCTGACACTGGAGACTCCTTCCATAAATGTTGAATAACAGAAAGCATAACCACATCTACGATTACTATAGAAACTTTTTCATATTAGGACGAGCGCGTTAATAGAAATCATACAGCAGGAACTTCTTTCTGAGCGAAATTTATTCTGACCAATCAGAATCGAGATCCATTGAAATATTCAGTAGTGCATCTTCCCGCAGTGAATGTGAGCGACCAGCAGAGGGCAGCGGTGCGCGTTTCATCTTCAGAATCCCTGCCTTAAATCTCAAAGTTCAAGATGAAAGAAACAGAGATGTAATTGCAGTGTTTCTCAAAACTTCATCTTGTCAAGCAAGACAACATGTCTGGAGTAAAATTCCTCACAGGTCTTTCGAGCATTTTATTAATGAAGTGTTTGAGGCATCAAAACATTAAAATGCTGGATGATGTTAATGAACATTATGGCATTTAAAGACATCAGTATTTCATTTTTAAACTATTGTTAAACTCCTTTCTGCTTAGCCTACATCAACCATGCACCTACCCACCCCCACACCCCCCCCCCCCCCCCCCCCCCCCACACACACACAAAGTAACTTCATTTCTCTTTAGGCAGCAAGCTAGATAACAGAGGCAAACAAAGGTGATAAAACTCTAAATCATGAAGGAAATCACTTCCATTTCCGAACACACACTGCTCCGTCTGTGGACTTGCTCACACACACACATGCCAGGTCGTTAAGGACATGTTAAAAATAGCACTGGAATACAGAGATGTGTAACAGTAGACCATTCTGTTCAAACTGGCCGAAGAATCAAAGCATGTTTCAGGATTTTTCACTTACGAAAATAAGTATACGAAGTATAGAATTTGCTATTACATACATATGATATATTTACACGTATATTATACACGTATGACCTACAATACGATTAAAAAATCTTCATTTATCTATCTATCTATTTATTTATTAACTTATTGTGAAAGTGAGGATTATTTAAGTGCACATTTAATTGGTTTAATGTTTGTGAATGCATCAGCGTATTACTTGCAGTTTCATTTTCTTAGAAGTCTTATATTTTACACGCAGCGTGCTCTGTTTAAACAAGATAACACAGAGATCATAAAACCTGTAAACCTGTTACGGGCCGCATCCATGTGAAGAGTTTTAGACTAAAATGATTAGAAATATACGTCAATATTACAGTAATTAGCCTTCTGAACCATGAGCGGAAATGTATTTTCGAATCCTGATAGATTGAATTCTTTGGTTTTCTTTAATTGACGCTTCATCGCAACTGCTGCACGAGTTGTGGCATGTTTACTGTAATTCGTATGTATCTGAGGATGAATCAAGGGAGAATTGTATGCATGTTACGTGTAATTAAGGGATTAGTGGGCGGAGCTTGTGTTCACACGGCTGAAGCTGATTCATCGTTGTTCCGGCGTCCACGTGGTCCACTTGTTTCACGAACCCATGATCACGTCCTCATACCTGACATGAGCGATCGCATTTTTTGTTCCTTATATTTGGTTTAATTTTTGCAGCTGTGGTATCGTTTTGAAAATGAAGATTTCCTCACAGCGGCGTCATTACCACAGAATGTAGAAGTAACTGAAATAGAGTGTTCTCGTTACATGAAAAAAAAAAAAATCACACATCCTCAAAACCAATCACTGCAAGAAAATAGTTTTTCTTTTAGCTAAAATGACCCCCCCCCCCCCCCCCCCATTGGTTTGTTTTATTTTGTTGATTTTGTTGTCAAGGCCTTTAATTACAACATAATAGTAACAGATTTATAACTCTGTAGTGCTGTAGTTAAAGCTAAACTGATAAAAGTTAGACGGTGAATAGAATATTCACTTGGTTGGAATATTCTCCAATATTATAAGAAAATTCTCCAGCGAGCTCTTTAGAGAGGATTTTGTGACCTTTTCCAGCCTGATGAGCTTCAACAACTCTTTCTCCTTTGTATGTGCCTTAATACACTTCCATAAACATGTGCTGTGAAGATCAGACTCTGATAGATCCCTGTTCTTTAAATAAAACAGTCACTCACTCATGATCCTATTCATCCTACTCATCCTATTGATTGAAAACACCCGACTCTAATCTCACCTTCAAATTAAACTGTTAATCCTAGACGTTCACATACTTTTACCCCTCACAGAGATGTAATATTTGATCATTTTCCTCAATAAATAAATGACCAAGTGTAATATTTTTTGTCTCGTTTGTTTAATCGGGTTAAATTGGCTTTTTATTTACTTTTAGGACTCGTGTGAACACCTGATGTTGTTTTAGGTCACATTCACGCAGAAACATAGAAACGTCTAAAGGGTTCACAAACTTTCAAGCACCACTGCAAATATTTATATTAATATTATTTCATGTCACAGAAAGACACTACGGGTAGAGATGTTTATTTATTTATTTATTTATTTATTTTTATTGTCATGTCTTCCTGTGCTTCTTCTTTTCAGGTTTTTTGGATAAAGTCGCATCTAAAACATGTAAACTGTAGCTACAAAAATATCAAAACTCAACAGAAAAATGTTCATTTCACCTTTTCACTCACAACCACTGAAACTTAGCAACGTCGAAAAAGCCATTAAACTCCGCCCGCTACACAATACGTGTAAATTTATGTCATTACAATATACACATAATTACACATAATATACATATAATTTCCCCAATAAACCTTATTTTATATTATAAAACACACTTATGTTGGATTTACCTTAATCAATCAATCAATTAATTAATCAATTAAAAATGGCATTCTTGATTAAACAATTAAGAAAATCCTTCACTTAAGAGTCACAACGAAATATTTTCAATTCTAACATCAAAAGACTAGAGTTCTGGTTGGTAAAAATGGTCTAATTTGCATATTTGAGTATTTGAGCATTAAAAATAGCTCTCTAGCTAAAAATGTCGGAGTAGGTATTGACATACAGGGCCGTGCATAAGTTTTCACCCCCTTGACCTTTTCCACATTGTGTAACGGAACCGGAATGAGGTTCATTGGAATTTTACGTCACAAATTTACACAAAATATCTAAAGCTAATACTTTCCTGGGTGTTTGCATACATGAACACACAGCATCATGAAGGAGCAAGCACGGGAGAAAGTCACATAAGGACATACTGCCACAGGTTCGAAATCAAAACCAAAATATTGCATAACTGCCTGTTGTAACAGCGGTTGTATTGTAACTGGGGATGTGTGTGTGTGTGTGTGTGTGTGTGTGTGTGTGTGCTATTTGGCGGTTGGACTTTAGATAAGAGCAAACAAGGAGAACAGGAAATTATTACCGACACTGAAGGAATTATTACTGACAGTGACTATGTTTACACAGACGGCAGTAATCTAAATATTGTCCTTACTCTGAGTAAGATAATAACGTGATTAAGGTGTTTACATGCGTCGCTTTTAGAATACTCCTGTCATGTTCCTGTTTTACATGTTCTAGAACATGATTAGATGAACAGCCGCGTCATTACGTCACCGTGCGACGCCGTCCGACGTCCCTCCAGAATTTCACGTGTCGACATACAGTTGGTCTTCGTTATGGGGCCGTGTACAGTTCTGGGTGTTTTTATTTATTATTTACGAACGCTTTAAGTGCGGTTAATGATTAGTCATGCTGTACGCGCTAATAGACGACTGCTTGAAGCCGTGGGCTGCGTCTCAAACCGCGTACTTACCGTCTATATAGTATCCGAGATACATGTATTTTTCCCCACTGCAGGCCTGTAGTAGGAAAGTGTGCGATTTGGGACGC
>NC_030441.2:547500-592500 GCF_001660625.3 Ictalurus punctatus
AGATCCACGGAAACGCACGATGCATTCCTGAAATCAAAGTTTATTGGATTATTTACATGACAAGGACTGATGGTTTATTGATGCCGTGAAGGAAAGAATGAAAATGTGTCCTGAATTGCCAAAGGTGTCATTACGAGTCTTTTTACAAAATGGCCGCTTCTTATTATTCTTATTATATATTATAGAAGCCTATAGCTAGATGAGGACTTCAGAGATGTTGTTTGATTAATGTCAAGGTGGAAATGTAAAAAACTGTCCTCATATTTCTGTCACAATATTAAGTTAAACAATTCACAGCCACGATTCGTCGATCGTACAGCTGCTGCGTCATAATTTGTAGGATATGTAGCAAATAGTCATTCACTGTCTCAGAATATTCATTTGTATAATAAAAGTAACATTTCTTGTTAATTTGACCTCCATACAAACTTTTCTTTTCCTTTTTTCTTACTGAAAATTCATCGAAACATGGAAACTCCTTCTCATGCCACATGGATGTTGCATGTCATTGTCAGGTATTTCCACTAGATGTCAGTGTGACTACAGAGATTTCCAAAACCTCGTACATTTCAGAAACCAGCTGGCCTGCAAAAAAAAAAAAAAAAAAAAAACCCCACCAAAAAACAACTTGAAAGCTGTGAGGAACATTGGGTTTCAGATCTTATTTCAGTCATCTTGCCTGCTTGCATTATTTTACCGTCGAAATGATACTGTTACGCTGTATAATATCATAAGCCGTTTATAATCCAATCCAATTAAAGCAGCCTCTTTTTTTTTTTTTAAACAAGTGCCTCGAGATAGATTTTACATCCAAGTGAGGAGTGGATTAAGCGGTAGTGCTGACACACTCGTCACACACATTTGTCTTGTGAGGACCTTCCAGTGATGTCATTATTAAAGCGACTCATTAATGCATAAAAACACCGAAAAGAACGCTCAGGTGTGGTTTCACATGTTCCTGCGTGGGTTTCCTCCCATAAGTGGATTATTTACACTATTGTGTACGTGCTGGCGTGAGGTGTATACGCAGATCCTGCCTAGTATTCCCGCGATCCACCATGACCCCGAGGATCAAACGCGTACTGGAGGTCAAATTCAAGGTCGAAAGGTTTGACCTTTGTTGGAGTGAAGATAAACCTCCTTTGGTGTCAGCGTCGTGCTCTGTTCACTCAGTGCTGCTCTTCAGCCGGATCTCGAGTCGAGATTCCATGAGATAACCGCCAGCATCAAATATTGAGATATTTTGTCAGAAAGCTGAAGAGGAATTTTACCATCCGAGACGGTAAAAGAATAGTAAGATCAAAGTCTCGGGTAAGACTCAGTCAGGACCTGGACCTCAAATCCCTGAGAAATCCTGCGAAAAGCCCTGAAGCCGAGCGCGCCGGCGGACTCCCCTGGCAGTTTGGAGGAGATTGAAGTTTTTCAAAAGGATGAACGGAATAAAAGCGACGCTACAGAAAGTCCGCGTGTACAGCGCGTTGATTCCGACAAAGATTTACTTCTGTAATACAAGCGAAAGGCACGTCTACATCCTCTTTCAGGTTTTGTCTGTTTGAAAGGTCACAATGGGAAATAAATTGCCGAGACGATTAACACTGATGTCTGGATTTGTATTATATTACAAACAAAAGCAAAAAATCCACTGACATCCTGGACATTAGGAGCTACAACAAGGACCGCGTTCGTTAACATTAACATGAACTTACCGCTTTCATTCCTTCATCATCATCATCATCATCATCATCATCATCATCAGCAGCAGCACTCCAGTCGCAAGGTGTCGACGTGTTCATTCTCTGTAACAGCGGCTCTGAAAGTAGTTCCGGCTGTAACGTAAAATCCCAGACGTGCCTACGGTATATTACCGCGCTCGGTCTATTATCGTTTCCATAGTAACAGCTCGTAACACGATCTGTTTAAAAAAAAGAGAAAAATCGTCGACGCTGATGGAAGGAGTCTCCAGTGTCAGCGCTTTTTCGACCTCTTCAGGACCGCAGGAGTCTATGCTTGTCTTGGTAGTGCGACAAGCTGTGTTTGTTTGTTTCGTGCGCGAGAGAGAGAAGTGGAGCAGAAAACATTAAATGTAACTATAAAGGGATAAAAATAAAAAGTGCGATTCGTCGATACCCATCGTAATCGTTGGCAATAACTGCCGCTGTGATCGTAAACACACTCTGGCGTGTGGAGTATTTTTGTATAAGGGCTTGATCCGTTGTTTGTTATTCTTGTCATTTGAGGCCACGCCCACTACAGGGTTCAATCAATACGGACTGCGAAACAAAAAGTGTTACGTTGCTTAAAATATTCCAGACGCAGTTTAAAACAGGGACACCTACAAACACGGTGCAAGGCAATAAGGTCGAGAGCGGGTCTGAGGAAGTGTTATAAATAGTCCATAACCTAAATCGTCTGGTTCTGAACTGGTAAAGAACGAACTCGCCCTGTTACTGCTGCTGCAGATTATTCCAGTCTGATCACGCTTAATCAGACGGGCTTACTGTTACACGTCTGTGACATCAGATCGTGCCGCTTGAAAATTTCCTGTCATCATCTATGAAAGTGGGTCGCTACGGCGACGAACTGAAACCCCCCCCAAAAAATAACCAAATAAAAAGAGAAATCTAATATTCCTCCGAGATACAAACTTAAACAGAGACGCTCAAAGACCGAACGAAAGGAATTCCCTCGTTTATTTATGATGAAAGTGCACACACACACACACACACACACACACTTTGCGTATGGATATATTCATCAGGTAATTAATAGTCAGTTAGCTGATATCACACGACGCTGAAGACGAGCATGAACCAATAAACATCTGTGAGTGAATGAACGAGTGAGAGAGCAAAAGAATCAATGAATGAATGAATGAACGGAAGAAAGAAAGAAAGAAAGAAAGAAGGAAAGCTTGGCTCGGCTTAGTAAAAAAAAAAAGAGAAAGAAATTAAATATATAAAAAAGGATGTGGGAAATTGCTGTCTCCATGGAAACCCACTTTTCAGTGTGTCACCACTTTTGTTATCAAACAGGCCTCGGTGTGTTACATAAAGACACACACACAGACACACACACACACACACCTTCAATGTAATACACAACATATAAATATGTACAAGCATACATACAGTAGAATAATACACACACACACACACACACACACTTGTACTTCGAGACTGTGAGGTATTTTGTGCAGCATGCTGATACAGAGAGCGGCGTTGTGTCCTCACAGCTCCTCGGGTTACGGCCCGTGCGGAGTTCCCCGTGTTCTCCGTCTCCGCGTGGGTTTCCTCCGGGTTCTCGGGTTTCCTCCGACCTCCCGAAAATGTGCAGGTGGAGATAATCACTTATTTTGCCGCTAGGTGTAAATGACTGTCTGATGGTTGTGTTGGTGTCCTGTGACGTACGGTACGACTGTCCGAGCCGATCCGATCCGAATAACCCGATCAGACCCCCCCGTGGCCTGTGGAACGCCAGTGCGTCCGGGTGTGAAAGTGGGAATGTACTGTATACGGTACAGCAGCATAACTGCCAGGCTTAAGCTCAGTTAGAGGATGTGTGTGTGTGTGTGTGTGTGTGTGTGTGTGTGTGCTAATCCTCCTATAAATCAGTACTCAGCGTCTCTCTGAGAGTAAACACTCTCGCCGTAAACGCATAAACCCATTTTATTTATTGATTTATTCGGGCTGTGAGTTAAACAGCGCTATGTGACAGCTAGCACTCCTGGCACGAACCCCACACAGCCCCAGCGAGCGATACTTCACATATTTATTGCTCAATTAGATCAGACGGAACGGCATAACGGAGATCCTCAACAGACCTTTCGTCAAAGTCGCGCGGGCTCGAAAGCCGAGAAAACGTTCCCGGAACGTCCCGGGAAAGATCCCGCTCGACCTCGCTCAGCGTCCCGAGAAGCGGAAGAGCAACGAATAAATAAATAAATAAATAAATGTGTGGTGTTGCATCTCGTTGTGCTGGAATGATTCTGAATTCTCACGACACAATTACAGATTAAAGCGCGAACGAACGAACCAAAATCGTAGCACGCTTATTAACGCAGGCAGGCGGCCATCTTGTTAACGTTCCCGCCAGCTCCTCTGCCTCAGAAAACGTCCAAGGTTTATATATCAACACGCTCGTTCTGATCCGCGTTATCGTTTCTATAGTAACAGCTGGTTCGCAGCCACTCCGCTAATAATTTTTTTTTACGTCGTGACGTGAGGAGAAATGATGTAAGGAGTCTCCAGTGTCAGTGTCAGAACGCTTGTGTATGGCTGCTGGAATGTAGACGAGATAACTTGAGATGTTCGCAGATGTTCCACAACATCCTATATTGCTAGTGTTAGTGGTGTCCATCCATCTTCAACCGCTTATCCTTTTCAGGGTCACGGGGAAACCTGGAGTCTATCCCAGGGAGCATGGGGCACAAGGCGGGGTACACGCCAGTCCATCGCAGGGCACAATCACATACACACTCACTCACACATTCATACACTACGGACACTTCAGACACGCCAATCAGACTACCATGCATGTCTTTAGACTGGGGGAGGAAACCGGAGTACCCGGAGGAAACCCCCGCAGCACGGGGAGAACACGCAAACTCCGCACACACACACAGGGCCACGGTGGGAATCAAACCCCCGACCCTGGAGGTGTGAGGAGAACGTGCTAACCAGTGTTAGCGGTGTACGAAGAATAAAACACTTCTAAAAGGAAAATAATGAACGGTATGAGTGACTCCGCTCCATTACGTCGCCCTGTCGTTGATGATCTTCCTCTTACAGCACACACGAGTGTTTTATTCCTTACTAAAGACATCGGGAGACTAAAATATCCCCTTTTAGTTGTACGTCCTCTGATCCACAGGGATTGTTTTTTATTATTCTGCCAGCTTTGAGGCTTTTTGAGGCAAGACCAGTGTAAGTGCACTAAACTGGTGTTACTAAAGCTCATAACAATGAATAACGACGCTTCTCCTCGTGCTTTGCCTGCTGGATGCTTCGATCCATTTTTGTAAAGACCAGCAGGCTTTAAGAGGGCTCTTGTATCTAGTATTTGTGAACAACAATGCAATAAACGATTAAAAGAATAAAAGTCGTTATAAATGAAAAAAAAAAAGAAAGGAAAGAGATCGTGATCAGGTGGCACTAATGTGCACCGAGGGGGGAAAAAAAACCCCGAAACGAAACTCGGAATTTAGATTAGCTCTGTAAGTCGCTCTGGATCGGCTAAACAAAGGTAAACGCGTTAATCTCGTGGCGTCGTTTCAACGGATAAAAACGTTCAAGCGCGCCTCGCGTAAATATTCTGCTCAGGTGTACTTTCTCATCTCGCGCTCTCTGCTGCGCCGCAACTCATAAAATACTATACGCTTTTCTGTTATTGAGACCTGTGAAATGTTTCGGATCCTGAGGTATCAGTAAACACACACACACACACACACACACACACACACACACTGTGAAAAACGGTGAAAGATTCTACTGGACAGCTCTGGGCCACTACTACGCTCACACCAGGTTCCAATAAAGCTTGTTAAATCTGCCTTTTGGACCGAATCTTTGAGGTTTAGTGAGTGTGTGTGTGTGTGTGAGAGAGAGAGTGTGTGTGTGTGTGTGTGTGTGTGTGAAAGAGAGAGAGAGAGACACTGACATGAATGATTTACAGCCTCGGAATCTCACCAAAAAGAAGGCGAGGACAACAGCATTTGTAACAGTCAACCTGTTCATTAAGATTAGCCGGAGACATTGTTCTGTCTGTCAATGATTTATTGTGTTATATTTATGTGTGTGTGTGTGTGTGTGTGTGTAGCTTAGTGCATAAGCGTTATATGCTTATGCGTGTATCAATTGTGTGAGCACGCATTTAAATGAATATCAATTTTTCAAAGAAATATTAAAAAAAAAACGTGTGTGTGTGTGTGTGTGTGTGTGTGTGTGTGTGTTGTGGTCTGTAGCTCCAGTTGCACTTTTATTCGAAGCCAGCCTGTGGAGCAATGTGTGGGCCTCACACCATGACGCAACACCAATATAACACACACACACACACACTATAAATATATATATTTATATATATATCTATAGTGAGCGCTTATATCTTCTACACGTACATCTAAAACCTATAAAGGCTCTAATCTTCGCCCATGAAATGAATTTAGGATCCGTGTTCTAAATTAAAACTGTCTTGTGTAAAAGGATTCAATTTTAACATTCAAAAAAGAAAACAAACCAAAAAAAAAAAAAACCTCCAAAAAAGAAACAGTGCTATTCTCTGTTATTCCACTAGGGGGCGAACGAGAGTGATAAACTCTGCACTGTACACTAAAGGCCTCTCCGGTTAACGCCCCATGTCTTTTCACAATGACGTCATCAAACTTCCGCCTTCCGCAAAGCAGCGTATACGCACTTCCGCTTTACGTTATGTTGAAATAGTAATGCGGGTGGCGCAAAAGCACAAGCGCCGATTAGCTTAGCTTAGCTTATGGCGTTAGTGCTTTTGAAGCAAAATAATATTAATGAAACGCACTCACTTTGTGTTGCAGTCGAGCAAATTCCCAGTGTAGCTCCTATCTCAGCGTCACCATCAGGGTGTCGTTCTCTATGTGTTCGATGGTGACCGGAAGCCTTTGTTTCCTGGGTGAAGTGTCCGGCTCGGTGCTGCTCGTTCCCGGGCGCCTTAGCAGCGACGAGCCGTACACTTCACCCAAGGTAGGAGCTACACTGGGATTTTGCTCCATTAATAAATGTATTTTTTGCTTTAAAACCCACAGAGTTGGAAAAAAAAAAAAAAAAAAAACATGGCCGCCCCAATGTATGTCTATTGTTAGCAAAAACCTAGCTAACTGTGCTGTACAAGCCACCTGTACAGTCAGCGTTATAGATTGTGTATAGACAAGCGAACATGTCTGTATGTTGACTATATACAGTATAGCATTTATAAACGTATAGACGTCGTTTGCCGTTCTGTGAGCGGCCATTTTGATTTGACGTCATGTCCTAGTTAGTTTCTCCTAGTTAGTTAAACACAGCATCAGCCACTGACAACATGTGTTACTAGTTCTAGTTACTAATTCTTTTATTAGCAGGCTACGTAAATCTGACGTCCACTTTAAAATGTGGCAAAGTGTACGCTGTATATTTCAGACATTATATCTTATAAAACGTATCTTCTTATCTCTTAAGCAGCTCTTAAAATCAGACCGCCGCATTGAAATGTTCTTCCAGCCGACACACTTCCTCAGGAAGTCGCTGATGAACTGCACAGTATTGTTACCGCTACAAAATATCGCTCCTCTCACTCTTCATTTGGGAACGTCGCGTTTGGAGGAGGAGGAGGAGGAGGAGGAGGAGGAGGAAGCATTATAGACAGCGTTTGTGTTCCCCGGAGATAAAGACTTTCCAATTTGGACGGGAGCTCAAGGTCGGCTATCTTCTAACACACCTTATCTTGGTCAAATTTGAAGGCAGCATTGCGTGTGTCCTTCTGAGTAAAGGCAATGCGATAAGTGCTTAAGGTTTGGAAACAGACCGTACTTTCGCTTTAACTCTAGAACTCCACGTAGCCGGGATTTTCTGAACTCTTCCCGTTAAAGTTACGTAGCATAAGACACCCTGACAGGAAGTACGCTTGCTAGCGTAAACTCATGAATTAGCTTGCTAGGTTTATTATTGTAATAAACGATCTTGCGACACAATTTGTCAAAATTAGGTCTCTAATGGCGAAGTAGGTGGAGTTTAGGGACATTCCGAACAGTTTACACAGAGCTCCGCCCCTAGAACTTGGCTTGTTGAGTTCAACCGCGGTTTTCAAGGACTGTCATGACGGCGCTTTTAAGTAGCAACGTTGCTAATTCTGCTTATAACATCATGGGAAAGCACTGACAGGATTTCTTCTGGTGCATCTACTGACTTTCTTGTCTTGAAGCACAGTGTGGGTTAGTATCTGGCTGTGCTGGGCGCTCGCTGATTTCAGCTACGTTTTTCGTTCTGAACAGACTGACATGGGGCGGGAAGTGAAGTTGCCTTGGGGGTGTGTCTATAAAATGACTAAGATGCCCATCCAAACACAATCAAACATTCTAGACAGGTTTCTCAGCCACACGGTTGATGCTACGGCTTAAACCACGCGGCTTTTTCACACTTTCACGTTTTCCCCAGAGAGTCTGGCTTGTGTTTGGTGAGGTTTGAGAACCTCAAGAACCAATCCCTTTTGGTTTTTTTTTGTTTGTTTGTGGTCTGGGGGAACACCACGTCGACCTTACAGTGTATGGGTATGTACGTATTTATTTGTCAAGTAATTGAATTGGTCCAAACTGTCAACGAGAAAAAGAAACACATGTCGATCTTCTCATCGGTCGTCCATGAAGCTGTTTGTTTATTCTGGAGTTCTCCGAGGAAGTTTTGGAGGACGTTCTCATCTAGGCAGAGTCTCAGTGGTTCTGCCATATTCTTTCCATTTTTACACACATGATGTCAGAGCCAATATGGTCCAAGCTTTCGGGGACAGATCAAGGTGAACTGGACCCAGCTTCAAGTCAGGACCAAGCTGACCGACATCCACGGACATTTTTCATGAACTAAAATGATTCTTTTTTAAAAGTCGAAGATATTTATTTGGTGAAAAGAAGCCCGATTTCCGCACAGCTCTTTATTATTTATTGAAAGCGCAACGTTTTGACCGTCAGGTCTTCATCAGTATTAATACCAGACACATATTCCAATAAAAAGTGGTTTGGAGCTTAGAATCACGCTTCTTTCCTCCATATAGTTTATTTCTGTTGTCCTGCACGGGAGCCCGATTAGGGTGCGTTAGGCATGTACACCTTTTGTTGTATTTAAGATATTTATTTACCATCTGTAAAAGTCCTCGGTAGTATGGTTCTGTCCAACATTGCGCTCTAAGTGGTGTGAAACATGCGCGAGTAGTATGCCCAGGTGTGCTGAGGTCTCATGAGCGAGCGTCGCTCGCCCCACATCAAACGCCACGGTTCCCTCCGCAAACTTCCTGTGCTTTACCCGCGTTCAGAGTAACCGACGGCACCTCCACCGCCACAGAGACACGTTTCAGATGTTCGCCGGTAATTGCGTTTTCGTATTCGCCTTGAAGCTCTAAAGCCCACGGTTGTCAGAAGCAGCTTCAGCGTGTGGTGGAACCAGAAAGTTCACACTGTCAAATCCCAGCGCAGGAAACTTCAATTCTGATCTCACATGAAAAGCCGAATAAATGAGTTTTCTCTTTCGTCGGTGACCCGGATGAATGAATGGATGAATTTTTAAAAATAAACAAGAATATAAACACCCCTAACAAGTAACTTTACAAACCTAATAAACTTAACCAATGTTTAAAAAAAAACGAACTTTCTAAACGTAAAAAAACTAGCCGAGAACGTTTAAAAAACGTTACCTTTCTGAAACAACAATTCTTACGTTTCTTAACTAACTTTTTTTCACAAGATGTACAAGGTTAAAAGGAACTAGAAATGGATATGAGGTGTCGTTCTTTAATGAACGAACTGTAATCACTGTCGGACTGATATATGATGAGAGGAATAAAACACTTTGTGCGCTGTCGTAGGGAAATAATCCACTACATAATCCACAGGTCGATTGTTTTCCTACAACGGCACGCCCGCGAGTGGCTGATACGCCCGGATCACGCCGGGATGGAGGCGTCTGTGCCAATCAGCTTTCCCCTGAAGTTCTGATTGATCCCACTACATCCGATTAAACATTTAAAGCCCTGACCGAAAGATTTCGGGGTTTAGCGCTGATCCGGAGACGATACACGGAACAGATGGAAGTGACTTCATATCTGCGTCAGGGTTTATTTTCTCACAGAAACCACCGTGTGTGCGTGATTAGTTATGAACATCTTAATAAAGCACACACCAGTGACAAGCACTTCAGTCTAAAGTCCCTACAAAACATATTACCGTCACACCATTAGACTGACAAGATACAAACGCAGACGTGCCTTTCGCTTGTCTTACGACTTTATTTAAATGAAATGCAGCAACAAAACCCCCAGTCACCCGAGTCCGTCTTCCACGTTTTATTCCGACTGCGGCGGTATTTTTTTACGAGTATCACTGATCACACCGTACGAGACCCCGATAAAGTAAATGACACCGTGCAGTAATAAGGATATTTTTGTTGTCTGTTTCGGTCATCGTCATTACCGTGTTTGGAGTCTGATCACACGTCTGATCACACGTCTGATCACACGTCTGACCGCGCGACGCAGGATAATGGGGTAATGTGGTCATTTTTCAGGTGCTGTGAGGAAATATTTTGTGGCATCTTCAGCGTTGGAACCAACAGATACGAGTAGATTTTAAACTCATGGTGGGTCGGTACTGAGTGGAAGAGAGAGAGAGAGAGAGAGAGAGAGAGAGAGAGAGAGAGAGAGAGAGAGAGAGAGAGAGAGAGAGAGAGAGAAACAGAGAGAGAGAGAGAGAGGGAGTGAGAGAAACAGAGAGAGAGAGAGAGGGAGTGAGAGAAACAGACAGAGAGACAGAGAGAGAGAGAGAGAAAGAGAGAAACAGACAGACAGAGAGAGAGAGACAGAGAAACGGAGAGAGAGACAGAAAGAGAGAAACAGACAGAGAGAGAGAGAGAGAGAGAGAGAGAGACAGAAACAGGGAGAGAAAGAGAGAGAGAAACAGAGGGAGACAGAGAGAGAAAAACAGAGAGAGGGAGAGACAGACAGAGAGAGAAACAGAGAAACGGAGAGAGAGAGCAAGAGAGAGAAACAGAGAGAGGGAGAGACAGACAGAAAGAGAGAAACAGAGAGAGAGAGAGAGAAACAGAGACAGAGGGGGGAGAGAGAGAGAGAGAGAGGGAGAGAGAAACAGAGAGTGGGAGAGAGAGAAACAGAGAGAGGGAGAGACAGACAGAAAGAGAGAAACAGAGAGAGAGTGAGAGAGAGAAACAGAGAGAGGGTGTGAGAGAGAAATAGAGAGAGGGAGAGACCGACAGAAAGAGAGAAACAGAGGGAGAGTGAGAGAGAGAAACAGAGAGAGGGAGAGTGAGAGAGAGAAACAGAGAGAGGGTGAGAGAGAGAAATAGAGAGAGAGCGAGACAGACAGAAAGAGAGAAAGAGAGAGAAAGAGAGAGAGAAACAGAGACAGAGGGGGAGAGAGAGAGAGAGAGAGAGAGAGAGAGAGAGAGAGAGAGAGAGAATGAACAGATTACCTCGCGCGTGCAGTCTACCTACAATTATAAGGGGCGGGAAAGTTAAAGCGGTTAAACGCGTAACGGAAGCGCTCGTGGATTTTCAGAAACGTTTTAAATAAATAAAAACACACAGGCAGCGTCTTCAGGCGGCACACACACCCTCCCAGAGCGCGGGGTGTATTTATTTATTTACTTACTTACCTGTACCCTGAACGCGTCTGTTTAAGGACTGAGTCTTGTCAGTGGCGCGCGTGGGAGGCACTGCGTCCAGGCGCGTGGACGCGCTCGAGACCGTCACTGAGGATTCGACCGAAACCGTAATCTGTGTCGTCGTCTGTAGTAGCGCCCGAGACGTGTCTAACTGCCGGAGACTGCGTTTCTCACGTGTGAAATCGTCGCCCTTGTGTCCGTGTGTGTGTGTGTGCGTGTGCGTGTGTTTCCTCCCCTCCCGAAAAAAAAAAAACAGAAAGAGAGAGAAAAAGGACGCGATGTTGACGGAATATCCACCTTAGGAGAACGGGAACGGCAGGCACGCGACCTGTTCCACCGGCTCCACTGCGGAACGATGCGCTCGAGACTCTGAGCGGAAGAAGAACAATTTCCCACCGGATTCCGTGTACTTTCTGCTATAGCTATAAACCCCAAACCGATTCAAAGACCTCGTTCCTGCCTCCCACACACTTTAGAGATGATGAAGGTAAACACAAGGACACCGGTGGATTTCCGCCGTTCCGACTCTTCAACTTGAACGGATTTAACGGGGAAAAGAAACATGTCACGGAAACCGATCTAATCCGCGATTAGAATGCTGGAAATGTGTAAAGAAGACATCGGGTAAGTCATTTATTTATTTATTTATTTATTTATTTATTTATTTATTTATTTGAAATCTCTTTGTTTCATGTAAGTGCCGTATTTCCTGACAGAGACGCACGCTAGCTAGATCCGTGTCATTTATTTATTTTAAAAACATTTTATTTCTATATCTGACGTGGACTCGTAACTTATTTCCCTGTCACGCGCACGAGAGGACGAATAAATTATACACTTATTATTATTATTATTATTATTATTATTATTATTATTATTATCGTTTTATCAGTCCGTTGATGCGCAACACCTGCTGCGCGAGCGCCCTACATAGACAGCGCGCGTGAGGGGAATACCACACACACACACACACACGCGCGCGCGCGCACACATGTACACACATGTACACACAGCGGCGGTTATATTTGAAATGTCGCGGCTCGCGCGTCTTCTCATTCCTGTCAGGATTTTCTCTCATGCTAACAAACGTGAAAATTCCACTTATTATTATTATTATTATTATTATTATTATTATTATTATTATTTAGGTGTTTGTAGGTTTGTTTCTGGTCGACGTGAGTTTAGTCATTATACCTGTATTGTATGAAAGGATGACCGTGTGTCAGTATGTTCACCGTCAGAGTTTTGATGTTAGCCTGTTAGCTACGCTGAGGTAACTGTCAGTGTTGGTTAAAGAGAGAAAACTCTGTCCTGCTTGTCCTTTAATAGCTACAGAGTTAGAAATATGATGCAGCTGTCGGTTCTGTGTCTGAGGAACTTCACACACCCCGCGTTTACTGCTCACAAGACGTCCACAAGACGTCCACACGAACACAAACCGTCGTGTGAAGTAGAAAGAGCTGTCTTTCTCGACGCCCTCACGACAGGTCGCGTCACATTTACATTCCGAATCGTAAGTTTGGTGGTGAATGAAGATTAATAGTGCTTCTATCCAGCAGGGGGCGCCGTTATTACGCTGCAGAGGTTAATGAAGTGGGATTTGCTGTTTTTTGGGGGGCGCAGTCACGTTGGCCAAACACATTTTCTGACATTTTCCTTTCAACAAGCTTAGTTATAAAAAAAAAAAAATTAAATAAAAAAAAAAAATTGGTTCTTCTTATGGAGAAATATGGAGGGATACTGTGTGAGTGTGTGTGTGTGTGTGCTCAGTTTGACACAAACATGTTCTGAGGAACCCGTAAAGAATTGATGGAGGCTGAAGTGTATCTCAAAATGCAGAGGTTAAGTGGAAACAAGTAATAGATGACTAGCTTTGACTTCTTCTCTTGGTGTGTGTGTGTGTGTGGTGAGTGTTTTAGGCTGACACAGGTGTTTATTTTAAGATAATGTGGAGCTCTCTCTCAGCCTCTCGCCCTTCCCACACACACACACACACTCACTTAGTACGGTGTTTAATGCACCATCATTGACCTCATTATCTCCATCTTAAGCTTGGTTTCCAGTACCTTACTTCAAGAGACCCCGGTCTGGATGAGAAACCAGCAAAGTATCTTCCTCTTTTTTTTTCTTTTTTTTTTTTTTTTCCAATCGCACGTATTTACCGAAATTATTTAGCAGAAGGCCAGCTCGTCACACCAGAGCGTAGATACCGAGAGAGCTAAAGACATCAGGTCAGAAAAGTCAGAAAGATTTTAGGCTGTATTTAACCGATTACAAACAAATACATCAACCTTTTTATTTTTTCAGTGTTCTCTTCTTCCAAACACACTTCCCCAAAATCCCACTGCTGAGGCTAGGGAGCATGAACGCTAGTGTAAGATGAGAAGATTTTTGAATTGACATGCAGCATGATTGAAGGACCTGTGGGTCCTCACTGGTTGGATATTCTTGGTGTATATCAGGGTTTGTCTGGTGCCAAAGAGACCGGAGTGTCTCCTCTCAGCAGATATTTTCTTGTTAGCTGCAGTTATCCATCCATATTCTTCCATTGCTCCAATTCGCTGTCGTTCCGGTGAAAGTGCTTGGCAAACGGATACATGTAAGTGTAAACTAGCAAAAATATGAACATAAGCCAGGGAACAAGCCAATAAGAAACCACCATGGTTCAATGGCATTGCTGCCAAGGTCGAGTGTCTTTCACTCACTGCTATACCTTGGTCCCCTTGTAGACTAGTTTCCATCGCACTCCGGTTTCAGCGTTCGTTTAACGTAGAGACTTGTTCCAGTGTACGAAAATCTTGGCTGTATTCTATAACGATAACGTGTTTGCCCCATGTCAGATGATACGATGAAGATCTCCTAACCTGTGTTGAAAGAACATGACCACAGAAATCAAGTTTGGATAAACGCACACATTCTTTAAAGTCAGCTTGAGGCGACGAGGAGATTTTTTTCTCCGTCCGTTTGGTTTACGATTCGTCATCGCCACTACCGTCTGTGTGGCTGTAGTGTGAGTTTGGCGTCATCCTATACGGTCGTACCAAATGGTGGATTTTAGACGAGTGTCATATCGTAGCGTAAACCCTCCAACACCGTGAGAACGTTCTTGTCAACATGTTATGCGACGTAAGACGTCAAAACTCACGCAAACTCACGGCTGAAGAAATATTATATACGACGTATGATTGATTCTTCTCCGCGACAACAAAAATCGTCTACAGCGCTATAAAGCCGACTCAGCCTAATGGAGTACTAAAAAGCATATTTGAACATAGGGTCAGTAAATCTGCTCATCTCGGTGGAGATGTTTAGCAAATTCTCTGCTGGAGCTCGAGATTCTCGTTCTGAATTATGAAACACGGACTCCATGAAAGGTCACAAGAACTCCAAGGTACGCTAAGAGTCGAGCTCTGAATCTCTCCCACGTGAACGCTCACACACACGTTTACTCACGTTGGCACGGAGGCAGCTCTGTGCTGCATTGCTGAAACTGTAATGCGGGGGTTAAAAATACCTGAGTGTGTGTGTGTGTGTGTGTGTGTGTGAGACAGGCATGTTCGTATAGGAAGGACTGGTGTTTCTGCAATCAGGAAGCAGCCTGCAGGTGTTGGGGTAAACACAAAACAGGGTTTAGCTTAACTGCATGCTGTGAACTAGACTTTTCACACGTTTTAAGCAATTACCCTCATTTGCAGATTTGGAGATGCTCAGACGCTTCCTTTTAAACGCACACTCACAGAATAAAAAGAGAGAGAGAGAGAGAGAGAGATGCAGAGTTTCCATAAGTGCTAAAAGCAACTCCAGGCTTGCCTGAGGGTGCGGCTCTGGTTCCTCTCTATCCGTGCTTAATTACAGACATTATCTCGGCCAGTTAAATGAGAACGTTCCAGAGGCAGGAGAGCACAAGTGTGTGTCTTGGAATTTCTGCAGCCAGTGAGGCATCACGACCTTGTAAACCCCATAAACAACCAGTGAAGAAACGAATTAAGCAATTACTTTGATTGGCATTAATGAGCAAACTCTGCATCAAGCCTGAAGTGTTTTTATTGTTAGCATGTCTAAGCTGTTTGCCAGGAGGTAGACGTAGGGCTTAATTGATCACTCACTAGTTTGAGACACACCAAGTTGTGGAATTGTGTAGAAAGTATTCAGGGCGAGAATCATACGCCCCGTTTAGGATTCGATTCGCAGCGAGCTCGTACGTACTTGGTGGTGCTGCTGGTGCGCATCCCGATAAGTCATTAGTGTCATGAAGGGATATGTACCTTACTAAGGTCATTGACAGCTCAGCAGTTAGTGAGGGGGAAAAAAAAGTACCAGGATTGCCACTGTTTGGCCTTCAGCAAGGCTCTTAACCTTCAACTCAGCGTCTAGGCTGAATTCAGCCAAATCATTATACGTATTAATGAAAATCATTAGCAGTGTCTGTAGTATAGGTCCGGAAACAGGCAGGCAACATTAAACAGGGATAGTCCATATTCATGGGAAAACAAAGCTCAGATTTAATGTAGCAAAAAGGATGGACTTCACGTAGAGACAATGAAACGGTATTATACATTACATTAGATTTACGGGATTTAGCAGACGCCGTTATCCAGAGCGACTTACATTGACCTCATTTATACAACTGAGGAGTTGTGGGTTAAGGGCCTCGCTCAAGGGCCCAACAGTGTTAGGTTGGCTGTGCTGGGGCTTGAACACCTGACCAGTAACCCAGAGCCTTTAACCACTGAGCAACCAATACCAATACATAGACGTAGAAATAGACATGACATGACACAGGAGCGACATAAACAAGATCACGTACAACAGAACAAATGGGAACACACGGGCGAGGGGGAATTTGTGACTACGGTGTCTTTTAAGTTCAAGAGAGAGAATAAAGAGAGAGAATAAAGAGAGGGCTGGTGAGGGGACGAGCGTTTAACGCTGCCATAACGTAAGTGACAACAGGAACTAACTTGTTTCCCTGACATTAAATGTAACTATAAATGGATAAAAAGCTACGATTTGGGATTCTTTAATACATAAACAAATAAATAAATAAATAAATAAATAAATAGGGTCACTTTGGGCGACTTGCTATGATGTAAGAGAAATAAATCACAGTGGGAGACGGTGTTGGTGTCGCTTGCGGGTGTGGGACCAACAGATTTCATGTCTGAGCTTATTAAAGAAGTCAGTTTACATGGCGATTACAGGTTAACATGGCGTGCTTTTTTAATGAAATGTCATGAAATCTCCTTTAAAAGGTATAGTTAATGAGATTTAAAAACAAATAAATAAATAAATCTGGACACTACCACCGAGTTCATTACGACAGGAAATCTCAGCCCGAACCAGATTGTGAACATACAGGTGCCAGATTCACACACTTATTAACGAAGAGGTTCAATTATTCAACAATTCAGATATTAGCTCTATTTCTGGCGCCTGTAACGCCAGTCCCTGGAGCAGTCTATAGTTATATAAAGTTCACACATACTTTCATGACTATGAAAGTGATCGAATATTGTAGTACTCTGTGATGTCTTCCAGCTTCCTGTCTGAGCCCCCCCCCGCCCCTATTGCTGCAGCTTGGACTGGACACTGAATTGGGTTTAAAGTGTCTAAAACAAAAAACTCTGAGTCAAAAAACTCTCAGAGACGTCGCCTACTGTCACTTTCGGGATGGCGAGGCGTAAACGCTAAATAAATAAAACGCTAATAAAAGCTTGGATTATTTTTTTTACTTATTAAATTTATGATATTAATGAATGGAAAGATATTTCAGACAGATTTCTATTCAAAGTCTTTCCAGGTCGTACATTGTGCCTTTTGAGGAACCTACAGTTTTACTTCAGTGGATTTTTAATTACTCTACATGCAGTCATTGCTGCTTTTTAAGTATCTTATGAGCTATACATCAGTCGGCTTATTTTGCTGGCAGCGCTTCTGTACTTAACCCTATGTAAGCTTTTTCTCAGTCATCAAATAATGATGCGCTTCCCTTATGTGCGTGGTGCCATTAATAATTACTGCGCTTCAGTACACAGCTACGCAAGACATATGGAATCTGTGAGGCAACAAATTTAGCCATATCCCGCTATAAACTCTTTATGACACTTGTCAGTTAAGTAGGCCGTTTAGATACGCTCAGACTGCCCTGAGGTAACTCAATCATCTTAGGTAATTAGTGGAAAGTGATCCGCTGTCCCATTAAACAGTTTAGGCTAATTAAAAACTACCAGCTTTGGTGCCGTGGATAGGACGAGAAGATCGCATCGTACATCAGTAGAAGCTTTTAGACACTTTTGTTGATGCGCTGTTTTATCTCTTCAGTGAAGCAGCTGAAATAAAAATGTGTCTGATACTTTAACACTTTACTTCTCTGTCATTTGCAAAAAATGTTTAATGTCACACCCAAAGAATGTCTCTTTATCTATCCATCAATCCTATCCCTCCATGCATGCATCCATCCATCCATCTATCAGGTCAGCCAACCAGCCAGACATCCACCCGTCCTGCAAGCTGGCCAGCCATCAATGCCATCCATCCACCGTCCATCCATCCGTCCATAATGTCTATGTTTCTGGCCATCCTCCATCCATCCATCCATCTATCCATCCATCATTCCCTCCATCACATGTTAACACTTAATTTACACCACTGTAATAAACTGCAATGCACTTTTAAAGTCATATTTGAAATGTGTATATCCATCCCCACCATACACCCATCCATCCCTCAATCCATCCATCCATCCATCCATCCAGCACTTGAGCGTAATGCTCTCTGTTCTCTCTGCATTTCATTGGCTCTGGATTGTACCTTGCACAATGACGATAAAGTTGAATCTGATGTACTCTCTTGACAGGGGCTGAAGCCGAGAATCATGGGAGTCGCAGTACGCCTGGCACTGATGGCCTGGGCTTTGCTGGGCTGGTCTCAGGCAGCTGAGAGCGCACCCTCTCTAAGCGTGGCGGTGATCCTGGGAGAGACTCGCGGTGTCCCTGAACGGGCATTGCGTCCAGCACCAGGCATCGGCGCACCACTGGACATCAGCGTGCTCGCCGTGCAAGTGAACCACACAGACCCCGGCAGCATGCTCACCCACCTGTGCCAGCTCATGGCACGCCAGCGATTGCATGGCCTTGTGTACGGCGACGGAACTGACCAGGAAGCTATCGCCCAGATGCTGGACTTTGTCTCTTCCCAGACTGCCATGCCCATCCTGGGCGTCCACGGGGGTGCAGCCATGACCATGGCTGAGAAGGTAAGTTATTCCATAACTCACAGGCTGTGATATCTTCTCATCTTTCTATCTGGCAGCTAAAGTCTAGATTTGTGGGCAGTGCTGACTTGTGCAAAGGCCAATAAAGGCAACTGACCCCACGTGGAGTCACCCGAGATGTGCATGTGCTGTGAAATGGTTTTTTAAACCCTCTAATTTCTACTAATAACCACTATAGGAAATTCACCAGAGATTCTGTGCCCTTGAAATGGAATCTCTGGCCAAACTGGGGTTGTTTTCGGTGTGACTCCGTTTCAGCGTTTTATCCACAAAGGTGACTTTTTGTGGTGGACCTTGTAAAAATTGAGTCGGAAAAACCGATCCGTAAAACTCAGGAACAGGTGTTTCTTCCTGGCCGGCGGTTTTGGAGGTGGTGCCAGCTACCCCAGTGTTTGTCTGGCCTAGTTTATCCTGGCTTATAATATCAACTATTTTATCATAGCTGACACAAATCAGATATTTACACTGGCAAGTAAAGAGAGAATGTGAATACTGGGTATTTTTTTAGCCATGTTTTAGCCCTGCAACTTTGTGACATTTAACTAGATACTGTTTCAGATCTCTGACAGATACCCAGCATTGGTGATGCCATCTGTGCCAAACACTGTGTCAGGTTGCCAGTCCTACGTCCTGCTGCCTGTCAGCTTCCCGTTCTTTCGTCTGTTTGTTGCAAGTCGGCTTTGGCAACAAGTTGTTGCAGGAAATTCAGTTGCTCTGTGTGTGTGTGTGTATGATGGAATACCTGTGTAAAAGCTCGACAGTCTTAGAGGGCGACATGTCAGAGAAAAGTTGAACCAAGAGTGCCAGTGATAATTCTGTTAGTGTTGGAAATTCCTCGTTATAAACTGAATACAGTCCTAAATCTACACTACAATGATCAGTATCTGTACCTGCTATACCAGGGGTCATCAACTGGCGTGTAGTATATTGAATAAAAAAAAATACTGTAGCAGATCCATCGTCCTATTGTCCAATCACATACATTTGTGTATAAATTACTGTCACGTATCCCCCTCCATATTTCAGTGCGAGTCTCGTGAGCGAGCGCTACTTTCTATTGTTCCCAGTTCTCCATGTGCTTTTGTTTACGTTTCACCTTAGTTACGTTTAGTTGTGGTCATGTCTCCGCTCCCTGTCGCGCCATTGGTTTGTTACCTTATTGTGTTCACCTGTTCTGTGCTCCGCCTTTTCATGCCGAACTGCCTTATCATAAGTCTCGCCGAGCCTTATTTTCCTCAGTCTCTGTTTTCCTTTCGCTTTTCTGACGCCTCCGTGTTAGCGTTTTCCATTACGGACCCCTCTTCTTTGATGTCGGAGCTAGTTGTAGCATGAAACACTACTATAAAATGAAACTTAACCACCAAGACGTATATGCGTTCATGTACAAGCGTTACAATGTGACTGTTGGTGTAATTTAGTCGTGCTAGCTGCTTATCTGGACGATTAAGCAAGGAATTTTACGTAGCTAGATCGTCACAAAGGTTAGCTGAACACCCCTGCTCTACACTATTCATATTCTTTTCATATTCCATCAGTAATGTGACATAATATACTCCCATAAGTACATCAGTATCTTGGCAGCTGCCATGTCACTGGGTTTCATCAGCAGCTTAACTTGAACTGACTTCAAACGAACACTAATGCGGCCATTTTACCCGATTTGCTTCTCTTAAACGCTGATGAAATAGCCTCAGTGTGCTCAGAACTCATAACGACTTTGTAGCAAGCTTTTTTAATGGCGTTGATGTCGGCTTCGCCATTTTCATTTTACGCTGAACGTGTTGGCTGTAAATTCATTTTCGTGCGATGTGTGATGACAAACCGATCCTCCATGCCATCATTTTCCCCCCTCCGATTGTAATTGGAGGAGGGATGTTTTCTACGCTGGATATATATGCGAAGGCGTTCATAATTCATGGGGGCCTGATTTATTTATTCCCTCATTTGCCTGAAACGATGTCCTCCATCACGACTCGAGCGCGTTAGGGCCTTGTTTTAGTGGAGTCGCGAGAATCATAATCAAACTAAGAGGTGCTTCAAGACGCATCAGTGCAACTCCAAACCTTCAGCAACGCTCCCCCTGTGACCGAACACTCCATCCTTTCATTTTGCAGCTGAACCACTTTTACACAAAGTACACATAATCCTCTGTCTACAGAAGCTCATTTGAAGTTTTGTTAGTGAACGTGCAGATGTTCGCTGCTGGGTGTTTCCCAATTCACCGCAGAAAAAAAGTCGATTTTTTTCAGCGTTTGCTTTTGAAGTCCGACGTAACGGAATTTCCGTGTCCTCGAGGCAAATACCGGTGTTGTGTGTTTATCATAACAGAAAATAATAGATTAATATATTAAATATATTCAATTATTTATTATAGAAAGAAGTCGGCTTTGGTCAAGGAACCACTAACGGACTATCAGCGTGTTTGCAGAATTTCTGTACAGAACGTACATAAAATGGAGTGCTGGTAGAGAGGAGCTGGGAAATAGACTAAGGAAACATTTAGTGAGGGAACGATTCGCTTTTATTACTGTAACTATCACCAAGAAGAGAATTTACAATGAAGAACAAACAAGTGGACAAACAATAGTGATCAGTGATTAGTCATGGGGAACAATGGTGGTCAGTTACTGGTCATGAGGAACAACTGTGTGCAGTGATTAGTCATTGAGAACAATGATGTTCTGTGATTAGTCTTCAGGAACAATGGTGATGAGTGATTAGTCTTCAGGAACAATGGTGAACAGTGATTGGTCATGGGGAACAATGGTGATGAGTGATTAGTCTTCAGGAACAATGGTGAACAGTGATTGGTCATGGGGAACAATGGTGATGAGTGATTAGTCTTCAGGAACAATGGTGATCAGTGAATGGTCTTCAGGAACAATGGTGATCAGTGATTGGCTGTTGTGAACAGTGGTGATCAGTGAGTAGTCTAACTAGTCCCTAGGTAGTCACACTGGCATCTACAATGCCTGATTATTGCACATTTGTCACAGTGAATGGTGTCACATATTTATTAATGTAACACATGACACTTTTTATTTAAGGAACACCATATGGGCTCGGTTGCAGGGCTGTCATGGGGATCTGTGTTTTTGAACATAGTTTGCTTTTAGAAATCACCAATCAGCTATTTTGAGTCGATATTGTTTTAAAGGTGTGATGATATATAACCGTATGCTGATATACTGCGCTAAGGAAACATCAGTAGTTACAGTGTTAATGCTGTGATGTTCTGCTGTCGATAAAAACATCCCTAGAAAGACTTTTTAAACAGGGTTTAAGAGCAGTTTAAGTCCAATTGAAAACTATTCCCATCATTTCCATTGGTAAATAATTCAGTATTTCATCAAGGATTCAGAAAATCCTTCCTCACATACCAGAGTTTGTTTTTCCTTGTACTCGAAGTCTAATGATCTGAACAAATAATATGCAAATTTGATGCAACCCAATTTGGTGTCCATTTCTAGCAAACATTTAGCATTTTTACTCAGGGGATTCTAACAGGTGTACTGGATAATGTGGATAATGATCATCCATCAGAGGCTCGTTACCTTACCTCAGTACCCTGAAAAATGTACTGTAAAAAACTCATAAACATTCATTAAATATATATATATATATATATATATATATATATATATATATATATATATATATATATATATATATATATTTCCAAACATATAGGTAAACATGACCACCATTATACATCCTGTATAAAGTGCCTTAACTCAGGTCATTATAAAGCATAGTACATTACAAATAGAGATATAATAAGACAATAAAGTTCTTTTCCTTTAAAGGTACACTACATTCACATTTCCAGGTGAAAGATATATATATATATATATATATATATATATATATATATATATATATATATATATATATATACATACATTTTAAAGGCACAAAAGAAAGTAATCAGTTACATGCACATGTCCTAATAATCAGAATAAACTGAAACTATAAAAATAAGCTAGAGGTGCACCAATTATGATTTATTTATTTATCTATTTATGAAATATCTGATTAGGAAGCCATTTGACATTTCGCACGAATACGAATTAAAGACGGCCGATTATATCACACGGACCTCGGTTAATAACAGGGACTGGGAAATATTATAGAGGGATTAAAGTTTATGATAAAATGCTTATATTGTCACGTTGGTGTTTCATTAAAATTCCCAGTTGAACGTTTATGTAATTGACATCTGAATACGACTTTTAAAAGAAATTGACAGCTCTGCTATATATAGCTTCCCCTCATTTAATGATCGTGTTAGTCAGCTGAACGGTAATCTGCATGTTTCTTTGATACACATTGTAAGATGTTATATAATCACCCTTTCTGTAGAGTGGTGGCCGTATTTTACCAGCCACAATGTTAAGTAAGTCTATTATACATAAAAGTTCCTAATTAAATAAAAAATCCTAAGGCATTACACACACACACACACACACACACACACACACAGATATATGTATATATATATATATATATATCAGAGGAACAAAACACAAAATACCCTACGGTCCTTCTTGATGTGATCAGCGGCAAAAAAAAGTTTGGAAATACGATGTAATTACCAGAGTGTACCTGTTCAGTTTCACTTTACTTTAACTTGCCTTCAGTGTAATTCCATCAAACGTCCTAAAGCATCGCATGCACTAGTCAAACGAGTGGTGAGACAGATATGTGATCAGCCTGCCGAGTAGTTAAACTATTTATTCCGTCTGGTTTGAATGATACAAACAATTACAGAAAGAATAATATATTGAAAAATGCTCATTTCTGTTGTAGACATATGTATTCATTTCATTTCAAGTCACTGGATATTGACGGTACTTTCATTAAAATAGCTTTGCATGCTTTTTAAATGTCCGTTATAGCCAACAACAGGCACATAGTAATAAAAACAGTACCACTAAAGTTGACCCGACTCGTTTGGATTTCTACAATTTTACATAATTCGCCGCATTTCCATATTTAATATGTCCTCATGTTACTCATACACTCATACATCAGCTAAACTGGATCTTACACTTGTATAAGGACACTATAAAATAAAATATATCAATTACTTCATGTCCTGAGATCCATGACCAAGCTCTAACTGCTTTCTGAATCACGAGTGAGTCAATTCTATCAAATAAAATCGAGTTATGAAATAACTGAAGTGTGAGAGAACGACCACGTCTAAAAGTCCTTCCTAATTAACGTTCTATGGATTACCATTGCTCTGCTTCCACATAACAGGCCACCTACAACAAATGCTTCCGTGAGTACCTAAACATTGTTCTCGTAAATTGATATTGATGCCTTAGATGAAGAGCTTTCGATCCACTGGCACTCACTGTTTTCTCAGTTTGATATCCTTGCGCAGAATGTGATGCTCTGCAGTACGTCTTGCTCTACTTCAGAAAACAAGCTCACGAAACACTGCAGTCTTATATTTCTGACTTGACAACATAGAAGTTTAAAGAGCAATGGAATCCCACTTGGTTCTTCTATGGAGGTATCTCAATACCTGCAGCCCATCCTATCTCTGAAGTATTGCAGTCCCTGTCTCTGCAGGATCACATATACTTTCTCTGACGGATTTCAGACACTCCGATGCTCTATGCCTCTGAAGGATTGCAGACGATCTGTCTCTCTAAAGGATCTCAGATGCTCCATCCTTCTGAAAGACTGCAGATGCTCTATCCCTGTAAAGGATCACAGATGCTCTATCCCTGTAAAGGATCACAGCAGCTCTATCCCTGTAAAGGATCACAGATGCTCTATCCCTGTAAAGAATCACAGCCGCTCTATCCCTGTAAAGGATCGCAGCAGCTCTATCCCTGTAAAGGATCACAGATGCTCTATCCCTGTAAAGGATCACAGATGCCGTATCCCTGTAAAGGATCACAGCCGCTCTATCCCTGTAAAGAATCACAGCCGCTCTATCCCTGTAAAGAATCACAGCCGCTCTATCCCTGTAAGGGATCGCAGCAGCTCTATCCCTGTAAAGAATCACAGCCGCTCTATCCCTGTAAAGGATCGCAGCAGCTCTATCCCTGTAAAGGATCACAGATGCCGTATCCCTGTAAAGGATCACAGCCGCTCTATCCCTGTAAAGAATCACAGCCGCTCTATCCCTGTAAAGAATCACAGCCGCTCTATCCCTGTAAAGGATCGCAGCAGCTCTATCCCTGTAAAGGATCGCAGATGCTCTATCCCTGTAAAGGATCGCAGATGCCGTATCCCTGTAAAGGATCACAGATGCTGTATTCCTGTAAAGGATCACAGCAGCTCTGTCCCGTTAAAAGGATCGCAGATGCCGTATCCCTGTAAAGGATCACAGATGCTCTATCCCTGTAAAGGATCACAGCCGCTCTATCCCTGTAAAGGATCGCAGCAGCTCTATCCCTGTAAAGGATCACAGATGCTCTATCCCTGTAAAGGATCACAGCCGCTCTATCCCTGTAAAGGATCGCAGATGCTCTATCCCTGTAAAGGATCGCAGATGCTCTATCCCTGTAAAGGATCGCAGATGCTGTATCCCTGTAAAGGATCGCAGATGCTGTATCCCTGTAAAGGATCGCAGATGCTCTATCCCTGTAAAGGATCACAGATGCCGTATCCCTGTAAAGGATCACAGCCGCTCTATCCCTGTAAAGAATCACAGCCGCTCTATCCCTGTAAAGAATCACAGCCGCTCTATCCCTGTAAAGGATCGCAGCAGCTCTATCCCTGTAAAGGATCGCAGATGCTCTATCCCTGTAAAGGATCGCAGATGCCGTATCCCTGTAAAGGATCACAGATGCTGTATCCCTGTAAAGGATCACAGCAGCTCTGTCCCGTTAAAAGGATCGCAGATGCCGTATCCCTGTAAAGGATCACAGATGCTCTATCCCTGTAAAGGATCACAGCCGCTCTATCCCTGTAAAGGATCGCAGCAGCTCTATCCCTGTAAAGGATCACAGATGCTCTATCCCTGTAAAGGATCACAGCCGCTCTATCCCTGTAAAGGATCGCAGATGCTCTATCCCTGTAAAGGATCGCAGATGCTCTATAACTGTAAAGGATCGCAGATGCTGTATCCCTGTAAAGGATCGCAGATGCTGTATCCCTGTAAAGGATCGCAGATGCTGTATCCCTGTAAAGGATCGCAGATGCTCTATCCCTGTAAAGGACTGCAGCCGCCCTATCCCTCTGAAAGATAACCGACAATCTGTCTCGCTGAAGGATCATAGACACCTTCCCAATCCCAAACCTCACACATCCTATCCCTCTTCACTCCTACCACGACACATACTTCCCGGTTCCACCAAACTCCCATCCCCATTCATCCCTTCCCTTGATCAACTTACCCCTTACAACCTGCAGCTATACTGGCTCATTTGCCTACTGTGCTATGAGCCATAGCAACATCCCACCCTCTCAGATCCTACAACAGAAGTCCAGCATACCTAACTCCTAAAGCTTACACCCTGATCCTGTTACAACAATTCTGATCTTTTCAGATTTATTTTCCCATGTGAGTCCTAATCCTTCCATCCCAAAGCTTGTCAAGTGTATTGGGTCCCTGGTTCACATCCATCAGCATGGCAACAGCTCTTCCCCAAGACTCTTCACTGGGATTCTTCTGTGTTCCATTGTGAACATTTGGGTTTATGAGATTTGCAAATCATCGCATTCTGTTTGAATTACATTTTACACGGCGTCCCGATTTTTTTGGAATTGGGTTGGTATTACCCTCTACCTTGATGACCAACTTGCCACTGACCAGATACAGCATTATTTGGCTGGTGGACCATTCTCAACACAGCAGAGACACTGATATGGTACTAGTGTATCAGGAGCAGTACCTACCTTGTTGGTCCACCTTGGATGTGTACAGTTTATAATATGTCTCATGTAAAAAATAAAATAAAAATGTTAATCATCATCTAGCTATTTATGGTGGCCCCTTTCCATTAATTGTCTGGAAAGAGCATCACTGAAAAAAATACATAGCAAGCGATGTGCTCAGTCAAGAACTCTACACCTATAAAGTGCTTATATGGGGTAAGGGTACCTGATAAAGGGGCCAATGAATGTAGATACAAGGCCCATAATAAACGGGTACTTTACTTTTTATTTGGAAAAACTTGATCCAAGTCATCCTTCCAGAAAGTCAGTGCAGAAAGCCAATTTTATTTTATGACAGGAAGTGAAGTAAAACTCTTGTGTCAACAGAAGTCCTTTAAACGGTTGTATTCTTTTAGGTTTAAAAACTTGTATAACACTTTACTAGCTTTTTCTGAGTGGGCTTTCACCAAGTAGGCTGGGGAGAACATGTAGCATCATCTCCTCCAGAGTTTTATTTAGGTTTTATTAACAAAACAAGTTAGGTGGGTGTCCTAAAATTGTCCCCAAATGGAAAAGTATTTCCGCACGCTTAAAATTCTGTTTAGATATGTCATATAAAGCGAGTTCGAAAGAATTTTTACATCGGAAAAACTTTTTGAAACATACGACAATAATACAAAAGCAGTTTTCCAGTTTCAGTCCTGGAGACGTCGATACACCTCGAACGCAGGTTGGCGATTTGTATGCTGTAACGCCTGGTGTTTAACTGACGAGTTGAAATCAGGCGCGTTTGAGCAGGGAAATCTCGAAACTGTGCTGAGTCAGGTGCTGCAGGAAAGAAACAGGGGAACCCTGTAATATAATCATGCAGTCGGTGCTGTTTCCACCTCCTACGACATGCTCAAGAAATAGTAAATCCTAAAGTTGTTAGCAGCATTATATTCCCTTAATATAGGAAGGAAAACGTCTACCTGATATCCGTTTGATAGCCGAGCCGTAATGTGGAGTATGCAGATTTTCGATACGTGTCAGGAGATCGCACAGGGTTTGGATGCGAATGGAAGATATTAAACGATGGACCGACAATCCAGAGAGAGAAGCAAGCTCTCCAGAGAGGGAAAAACAGGCGGGGTCACGATGCTATACAACTATTCAAACTATACAAGTCTACGTCAAAACCCGACCGTCAATCAGAACAGAAATGCTAGTCATCACTAGCAGAATTCAAGACTGAGATTTCTAAACCGGAGAACATACAGGTTATTTACAGGTGTGTGTGATTGGTGTGATCAAGGGACAGTGAACGGGGATATGAGACTTGGGAATTGTGCTTGAATCCAAACCCAGGACTGCTTGTGGACGTGTTCGGGGCCTCCTAATCGCAAGTGTTTGTCTGAACCGTGGATTGATCGTGCAAATCCTCGCGTCTCATTCGTACATGCAGGTTTGCCAAAACCTGTAGGTTCACCCGTTTGCTGTTTTCGAATTATTTTGATGTAGCACGACCACTCAAAGCGGTAAAGAGCAGCCCGTTTTCTGATGCAGGGCATGCCGTCATGGACGAATACCTGCAGAAGAGGAGCCGTTCTCGTATAAGAAGATTTTTTTAAATAGACACAAGACGTGCGTTTTTCCACAATGCTCTCACGCCGTTCTCAAGAAGTTCTCGAAAAGACCCTCAATAAATGCCTTTGCACTGACAAACGACGGCTAAGAGCTTACTCAGGGAAAGAACTGGCAAGACCTCGCAGTTAGCTGAAAGAATCCTCAAATAGTTCAAAACTGGAAGGGACTGATGAACAGGAAGTGTGAGCTCAGAGGAGGAGGCCCTCTGCTGTTGTGGAAGTTGTTACGTGACTTGGTGTTATAAGCTACAACCGCCTTCGAAGGCCTCCAAATGTCCGTCCATATGGCGTCCACGTCAATCCACACCATTCGGATTTGCCTGTTTGACTGATTGACAACCTACAGCACTGATAGCTCCAGACATAACGAGTGCACGTGCTAACGAGGTCCAGTATAGACGTTATTATATACACCAGGAACCGTGTGAAAGCGCAAAGTCTCTATAACTCTATAACAAATTCGGTACCAATCAAAAGAAGAAGTATTAGGTCTAAATATTGAACTATGCATTTTATTTCTTCATTAAAGATTCGGGGATGTATTCCGATGGAAATATTCATGCGCTTGTAGAAGTGTTTTTTAATTACGTATATATATATATCAAGAAAGCTGTAGTTGCGCTGTCCATTTTATCCGTGCTCAGCCGTCTTTATGGAGAGCGTGAATTGTTTACACAGCAGGAGGTTGCCACATCTCCACTTTCACCCCTCTATCCCGCTTGCTAAGCCGTTCAACATGGAATCCCAGCGTTTCATACACCGAGTGCCAACAACGGTGTCCTGGTTAATCTGAGAACAGACTTATGGGAGGATAATATTGAACTTGTTCATAATATTTAAAAAATATGTGACGAGTCGATCTCCAGTCCACTAACAAACAACAAAATGAAGACAAGCATCACCAATCTGATGGTGTATCATCAACTATCATCAACATTGGGCGGCTGTGTCTCAGGTGGTAGAGCGGGTTGTCCACTAATCGTAGGGATGGCGTTTCGATTCCCGACCCACATGACTCCACATGACTCCACATGACTCCACATGACTCCACATGACTTCACATGCCGAAGTGTCCATGGGAAAGACACTGAACCCCAAGTTGCTCCCGATGGCAAGTTAGCGCCTTGCATGGCAGCTCTGCAACCATTGGTGTGTGTGTGTGTGTGTGTGTGTGTGTGTGTGTGTGAATGAGACGCAGTGTAAAGCGCTTTGTAGGACCGCTAAGGTTAAAAAAGCGCTATATATAAGTGCAGACCGTCTCTCATTTACTTCCCCGCACCGTCACCGGTTTCCTGTAGGAGCTGCCGTTCTCAGTTATCCTGGCGTTGTTACCGAGACAAAAAGAACAAAGAGTTTATTTGCCGTAGCACAGCTTCGAGCTCTGAGGTCGTATTTAACAGTTTGTTCAGCATTAAAACCCAATGATAAATAATCGCCGCGTTCTTTTAAAGGTTTCGAACGTGGGCTTGTTTAACGGGGACGCGAAAAGTTTCTTTTACGGGCGCGCGTTTTTCTTCCTGCAAAGAATATGGAAATCTTATACACATCATGTCTTATTAGAGACACCGTGAACGTTAAAATGGAGTGGGGGGAGGAAAGAAAACTATATGAGAGCATTATAAGAGCATCCTTTTAACCTAATTTAGTAATTACTGTGTTCCAGCGCTGGGGAAAAAGCGTACAGTCCTGCCTTTAACTTCCCCGATATTAAAAATGAAATGATGGATGTTTTACTGGCTGCTCTTAATATCCGAGCATTCAGTTAACACAGTTACGCAACCATGCGTGTGTGTGCGTGTGTGTGTGTGTGTGTGTGTGTATTGAAATTCTGGCCGCTCATGAGTCATTGTACTTCCCACCACGGAACAACTAAAGCCAGTCATCCACATTTTATAAGTCACACTGTGAAATTTTGATGGGAGGCTGCACGAGAATTTGAACGGCGGAAGGTTTGGTCTCCGCTCCTTCTCTCTCTCTCTCCCTCTCTCTCTCTCTTTTTCTCCGTCCCGTCTTTTTCAATTTGCCTGTTTTCCCACCAGCCGTCTCCGAGGCTCCTGGAGGACCCGGAAAACTCGGAAAATCTTTCTCGAATTATGAAAAATAGAAGAGCAAAGACCCTTCTTTAGCATGTTTGCCGCTGCCATACGGGAGCCAAATTCACAGCGGAGCGAACACGCACACGCACACACACACACACACACACACACACATCAAAAAAAAACCACACAGTGAAGCAGGTCTCTGCCCGCATGTTCAGATTTTCACTCCCGGAGGAGAGACGGGTGTTGCACAGAGATATGTGTGTGTGTAAGAGAGAGAGAGAGGAAGAATAACTAAGAGAGATGGAGAGAAAGAGAGAGTGGGCAGAAGATCATGAAAGAGAGCAAACTACAGAGTTAAGCAGAAAGGCAGTTTGCTGCCCTGGTGAAGCTGCTTTTATCCGTCTGCTGAGAGAGAGAGAGAGAGAGAGAGAGAGAGAGAGAGAGAGAGAGAGAGAGGTACAATCCTAAACGCTGCTGTGAATTAAATAATGTAACACACTCGCTTGTTTACACTACACACATTTACACACACACAGCAAACGATTAGCACAGTTTAGCCGGATATCGTTGCGTACGTGTAAGCAGTTCAGATCGGATCAGATCCGAAACACTTCACCGAAGGGGAAAGGACTCCATCAAGTCTGAGCCTCCATCTTGTGAGCCAGTAAAAACCAAATAGGCGGGGCTGTGCTCTGAGCGGTCAATAAGAAAGTCCCCCAACCCCATCCCCCCCCCCCCCCTCAAAGTTTTACTCTCACTCAGATGTATTTGTTATTCACAGCCGCTTTTAACTGAAGTGATTCCAGGTGAGACCGGACACCATCCTCGCCTCAAGCCGCTCCAGTGAAGTGTTATTTTACAGATGTCCGATGTTGTTTTCAGGGTCGTTACACAGCTAGCGAGCGCTCAGGAGCGCTCCAAACGCCGGCGAGTCCGAGTCACATGACGGCGCTGTCGAAGGCAGGGATCGGAACGCGGAGACACGCCGTTCTTCTCGTCTGACACTGGAGACTCCTTCCATAAACCTTAAAGAAATGTCCACCATATCACCGAGCACACACGCTTCTAATCCGTCCGTTATTAGCGGAGCACCGTACACGTCGCCGTGAACGAGCTGTTACCATAGAAACGCTAACGTACTGGAGCGAGCTCCAGTCAGAGCTGCTGATACAGGAAATTAATCAACACCTGGTTCCAGAACGTAACCCTCGCTGTGGAGTCCGTTCCCATTAAACGGCAGTAGCTTTCATAAGGAAAGAAAAACCACAGCTGGATAGACGTCACATCTGGTTATTGCCAGGAGAGTGCGAGAGAGAGAGAGTGTGTGTGTGTGTAAAGATAAGATGGTATGTTATGGGTCTTTTCTTAAAAGATAAAGCTTTTGGACTGCCTTCTAACATCAGAGCTGCTCTCTCTCTCTCTCTCTCTCTCTCTCTCATGCTGTCTCTCTCTCTCTCTCTCCCTCTCTCTCTCTCTCTGTGCTTTCAATCTCTAAAATCCCTCTAGATGTCCTATCTTCCTTCGCTACATCCTTCAGGGTTTATCAGCAGAGTGGCTTTACACAAAAGAGCCCATCTGTCTGGCAAACCCAAAAACATAACTCTCTCTGTAACACGGTCTGTCTCTCTCCGTCTGTCTGTCTCTCTCCGTCTGTCTCTCTCCATCTGTCTGTCTCTCTCCGTCTGTCTCTCTCCGTCTGTCTCTCACTGTCTGTCTCTCTCCATCTGTCTGTCTCTCACTGTCTCTCTCTGTCTGTCTGTCTCTCTCTGTCTGTCTGTCTCTCTCCATCTGTCTGTCTCTCACTGTCTCTCTCCGTCTGTCTGTCTCTCTCCGTCTGTCTCTCTCCATCTGTCTGTCTCTCACTGTCTCTCTCCGTCTGTCTGTCTCTCTCTGTCTGTCTGTCTCTCTCCATCTGTCTGTCTCTCATTGACTGTCTCTCTCTGTCTGTCTCTCCCTGTCTGTCTCTCTCCATCTGTCTGTCTCTCTCCGTCTGTCTCCCTCTGTCTCTCTCCGTCTGTCTCTCACTGTCTGTCTCTCTCCATCTGTCTGTCTCTCTCCGTCTGTCTCTCTCCATCTGTCTGTCTCCCTCTGTCTCTCTCCGTCTGTCTCCCTTTGTCTCTCTCCGTCTGTCTCTCACTGTCTGTCTCTCTCCATCTGTCTGTCTCTCACTGTCTCTCTCCGTCTGTCTGTCTCTCTCCGTCTGTCTGTCTCTCTCCATCTGTCTGTCTCTCATTGACTGTCTCTCTCCGTCTGTCTCTCACTGTCTGTCTCTCTCCATCTGTTTGTCTCTCACTGTTTCTCTCCGTCTGTCTGTCTCTCTCCATCTGTCTGTCTCTCTCCATCTGTCTGTCTCTCATTGACTGTCTCTCTCCGTCTGTCTCTCACTGTCTGTCTCTCTCCATCTGTCTGTCTCTCACTGTCTCTCTCCGTCTGTCTCTCACTGTCTGTCTCTCTCCATATGTCTGTCTCCGTCTGTCTCTCACTGTCTGTCTCTCTCCATCTGTCTGTCTCTCACTGTCTCTCTCCGTCTGTCTCTCACTGTCTGTCTCTCTCCATCTGTCTGTCTCTCACTGTCTCTCTCCGTCTGTCTCTCACTGTCTGTCTCTCTCCATATGTCTGTCTCCGTCTGTCTCTCACTGTCTGTCTCTCACCGTCTGTCTGTCTCCGTCTGTCCCTCTCCATCTGTCTCTCACTGTCTGTCTCCATCTGTCTCTCACATCTGTCTCTCTCCGTCTGTCTGTTTCTCTATCACTGTCTGTCTGTCTGTCTATCTTTCTGTTGATCTTTCACTCTGACTGTCTGCCTGTCTTTCTGTCTGTGTCCGTCCCCCCCCCCCCGGGAGCAGCAGTAGAATGGAGATGAAGATTGGTGGTTTTAGTTCAGGACTGAATCAGGTCAGTCTGTGTAAGCGTAGCGATGCTGTACGAGAGACGAGTGACGGAAAAGTCCAGAAATAAAAGGGAGAAAGCGGCTTTTAGGAGCCGAGCGCCTCGGCCTTTAGTGTTTTGTGTACCACGGCTTTTATAAATATTACATAAGCAAAGACCCCGTGGCTAATTCATCTGGAGGAAACCGCTAACCTACCCTCTTAAAGCTCTGTGTGTGTGTGTGTGTGTGTGTGTGTGTGTGTGTGTATACAGAAAGAACAAGATTGCCCTGATACGGTGAATCAGATCCTTTAATAAGATGAGTTTTTGTGTGTGTGTGTGTGTGTTTATTATCTTGCACACTGATATCAAGGCACATTTGGAACGTGTAAGTTCTCCTGTGTGTGTGTGTGTGTGTGTGTGTGTGTGTGTGTGTGTGTGTATTATCCTCAGGTGCCAGAGAAACAGGAGCCCACGATAGCGCGGAGATTTACACCACACCCAGACTAGGATCAGCAGCGGAAGCTTGACAGCATGCTGATTAGATTTGAGACGGTGTAGAACGCTGTCATCGGTGATAGATTGGATTTTGGATATCGACCAGCGTTTACGGTGGATTTTATTATCTCCAAATGATGTAATGCGATACAGAGTCGGAGTTTGCAGACGGGCGAGGCATTTAGAAGTCCCGTGCTTCATCATGTCTCATAACTGCACGAACGATCGACTCAGCAGCGAGGAGTTAACACCGAAATCACGAGCACGGCCTTTCAGCGCTGTCCAGAAGTCACGTCAGGGTTACACACAGGCGGGGGGGCGGAGCTACACAGAGCCGAGACGAGCTCTCGGTCGGGTTCTCCTTCAAACCGCGGGCAGGGTTTCTTTTTACGGAAGAGCAACTCGAACGAATGAAATCATCATAATAATAAAACCGCATGCATCCTGCGCACATATTACTTCGCTTTAGTATCCTGAGGCTTCATTAAGCCCTGCAAAACTCACTAGGATAAAATTATAGTGTCAAATAATAATCCAGGAAGTGCTGGATCAAGGGATTTTTGTTGTTAAATTAAACCAGTGATTAATGTGATCATTACCACTAGGCCTAGCAAAAAAATGGCTGATGTACCGTACGAGACGTTTCATTATCATATTCCTACACGTCTCACTCATATCTCAGTTTATCATCCTCGCATCTCTAGCGACCCGACTCTGAACACGAGGAACGTTCCCAGCGTCAACGTTTATTTTAAAAACAGAAACGTCTTAATACTCCGCCGGGTCTGTGATCAAACGTAAGACGCGTCGCCGTTATTACAGACCGCTCCGGACTCGCGGCTCCTCGTGACTCAGAAGCGTTCGTACCGAGGGCTGACTCTTCCAAACTCACCTCACCTCACCTCGCGTCACTCGCTCGCTGTTACCTAACCCTCCGGTCCATAAAAAGCTCTTTATTAGAAGCGAATCACTGTAATTATGCACGTGCCATCACTCGGAGGAGATCGTAGTAGCACAGTACTTATCCGAAAGGGATATTGGTGCTGTTTCTGCTAGGCGAAGATAAATGGTACGACAGTTAGTCAATTTCAGGCCCTCTGGACCTGCTGTATACAGTTTACTACTACTACTACTAAGAATAATAAGTTTAAATGAAATAGATCATGCATCTATTACACAGCATTATAGAAATAGGACAGCTGTGCTTAAACAGTCACTAGTGACAACAATTTATCACGAACATTAGGAAATCCCAGTCAGAAGCGAAAATAACACAGTCAAGTGACTGATTCTGGTTGTTAAATCAAGCTAATCAAACCCTGCGATAAGCAAGCAAGCACCACAAACACACTGTGCAGGAATGTAAAAAAGCAGTAAGTCACTGATGAGTCAGTGCTCGCAGTGCCGCATTCCTAATTATCCCCGGTTTTTTTATTCATCGACAGCAATCAAGTCCTTCTGCGGCACTTTAACATCCCAGACACGTACACGTGGATAGCTCATGCGTCGATTCATTTTTTGAGTTGAGTATGCGTAGTGTGAAGCTTTGTTGTTGTTGTTGTTGTTGTTGTTGTTTTTTTTTACGTACAGTTGTTAACTTAACAATAAGTAGCTCTGAACATCTTGGTTTGAGCCTTCAGGTTCACCTGTGAAGACTGCATTAGTTGTTAAAAAGGATAAAACAACATAAAGACCAGAGAGCTGTCTATGGGAGAAAAGCTGAGAAAAGAGGGAAAATCTATCAGAGACATTGGGTATAGCCAATGCAACAATGTTGGAAAGTTCTGAAAAGAAAGGAACATCTGGTGTGCTGAGGAACAGACACCGAACGGGTCGGACAAGGAAAACAACAGCTGATGATGACAGAAACATTGTGAGAGCTGTGAAGAAAAAAACAAAAACACCAGTGACATCACCAACAACCTCCACAGGGCAGGGTGAAGGTCTCACAATCCACCGTTCCACTATCCACAATCCACCGTTCCACCATCCACAATCCACCATCCAGCATCCACAATCCACCATCCACCATCCACCATCTACCATCCACCATCCACCATCCATAATCCACAATCCACCATCCACAATCCACCGTTCCACCATCCACAATCCACCATCCAGCATCCACAATCCACAATCCACAATCCACCATCCAGCATCCACAATCCACCATCCACCATCCACCATCCAGCATCCACAATCCACCATCCACAATCCACAATCCACAATCCACCGTTCCACAATCCACCATCCACAATCCACCATCCACAATCCACAATCCACCGTTCCACAATCCACAATCCACCGTTCCACAATCCACCATCCACAATCCACAATCCACCATCCACAATCCACAATCCACCGTCCACAATCCACAATCCACCGTCCACAATCCACAATCCACCATCCATAATCCACAATCCACCGTTCCACAATCCACAATCCACAATCCACCATCCACCGTTCCACCATCCACAATCCACCATCCATAATCCACAATCCACCATCCACAATCCACCATCCACCGTTCCACCATCCATAATCCACAATCCATAATCCACAATCCACCATCCATAATCCAAGATCCACCGTTCCACAATCCACCATCCACAATCCACAATCCACCATCCACAATCCACAATCCACCATCCACAATCCACAATCCACCGTCCACAATCCACAATCCACCATCCATAATCCACAATCCACCGTTCCACAATCCACAATCCACAATCCACCATCCACCGTTCCACCATCCACAATCCACCATCCATAATCCACAATCCACCATCCACAATCCACCATCCACCGTTCCACCATCCATAATCCACAATCCATAATCCACAATCCACCATCCATAATCCAAGATCCACCATTCCACAATCCACAAGCCACCGTTTGGAGAAGACTTCGAGAGCAGAAATATCGAGGACGTACCACAAGATGCAGACCGCTCATCAGCAGTAAGAATCAGAAATCCAGACTGGAATTCGTAAAGAAAGTGATGGAAAGACCAAAGTGTGGAGGAAGAAAGGATCTGCTCACGATCCAGAACATACGAGCTGATCTGTGGAACATGGTGGAGGTAGCGTCATGGCCTGGGCTCGCACGGCTGCTTCTGGAACATTCTCACTGATCTTTACTGATGATGAACTCATGATGGAGCAGCAGAATGAATTCAGAAGTTTAGATGAACCTTTAAAGAGAAACGCATCCGAATGAATCAGGAGGAACTTCATCATGCAGCGAGACAACGATCCAAAACACACTTCCACCCCAACACAGGACTTCATCAGGGGGAAAGTGGAAGGTTTTAGACTGGACACGTCCATCACCAGACCTTCACCCAACTGATCACCTCACGTCCTGAAGAGGAGACTGAAGGGAGAAACGATAATGTATCTAATGAGCAACGCTGCTCCTGATAACGTTAACACACGGAGAAATAAAGAAAGGATAGCGGTTTGTTAGCGCAGTACAGAGAGTTCGTGAGGAAGTGTGACTTCTGAGTGCAAGAGGTTTCGCAGTGCGGTTGCCTGCTGCCGTCTCATCCCACCAGCGAGGAGGCAGAAGAGCAGAAACAGATGCACCGGGGTCACACTGACCTTGTGTGTGTGTGTGTGTGTGTGTGGAGACTATGAAGCGTCCAGGGGCTGAAGATCATCCATTGGTTTGCAGGCGGAACCTTCACGCTGCTCAAGCGGAGATAGTTTCCTGTTTGGGGAAAGAAGGGAGCGCGCCTCAGACACAAAGGTCATTTCAATCTAATGAATCAAACGCTCAGAGAGCCGGAACGCCGTCCGTTTATCACCGGGCCTGCCGCTTTCATAGATTTAACTCTGGTGAATTGAAAGCGCTGAAACATTCCAACACACACACACACAAATGTTGTTCGCTTGGTGTGCATATGTGATTATAAATAGTGCGAAATGCTGTTACTCTGCGAATCGAGGGTCTTCTGGCGTCGTGTCACGGGGCTCGTACATCCAGCTAGGGATGAGTATCAGAACCAAATCCGAGTCACTCGACTCCGAGGAACGCCGAGGAACTAAAACAAACGCTCCGAACACCAGCAGAAATAAAGCACGGCCGATCCGAATCGCACGTATTCGTTTACATGTCTGGGAAGCACTTCCTGTGTGAGGAATAAATCACCACAGGGGCACGCTGCTACAGGACAATAATCCACAACCACGCGGTGTGATGCGTTACCACGCCAACGTGGTATCCATTCACTATTATTATTATTATTATTATTTTCCTAAAACAGCACTTCCTGGAGTGTTTTATTCCTCTTCTACCACATGATGTCAGACTTATTATCCGTTTATAGTTACGTTTAGTGTTGTCGAGAAGGCGTGCAGTAATTTATAACATTTAATCATTCTGATGTAATACAGGTGTGTGTGTATATATACAGTAAGTGTTGTGATTAGAGCGGAGGGGTTAAAAATCCTTCGCAAAGTCTTTCCAAGGCGAGAGAGAGAGAGAGAGAGAGAGAGAGAGAGAGATCAGAGGTGAGTGATAGCTCAAGTCCACTGATGACTCTCCTCAGACCGCCTCAGGCTGGAATCTGGGGTTTTATCGGACGTTGAATATTTCATCCACGAGCTTCAAAAGGATAAAACGTGCCCTTAAAGGGATAAAACCAGCGCGTCAGCGGAACGAGACGAAGCCGGAGGATTCCCGTCTCCAGATAAAGAGCTGCAGTTTAAACGTCGATTAATCCGTTTCTGAAAACGATCGACTGTTTATATTTGAATCCGTTTAATATTTAAGCAGCAGCCACGCGTCACACGGATACCGCGCGTTCGGGTCGACGCCGAAACGCCGCGGTTTTTAAAACCCGTTTATGCATCCATGAATATTTGACTCTCTGTGCTGACACGAGTAAAAAAAAACAACACATTTTTGCATGTTAATTCCTGAAATTTCGCAAGTAAAAGTGTAAAAAAAGTTCCAAATTTAAAAAAAAAAAAAAAAGTATTATTGTTTTCACTATAAAAATCACATATAAAAACGAATTATAAACATATCAGCAGACCGTGCGGTAAGACACGGGTCAATAGTTTATTAAAAACATTTTTTTAAATTTATTTAAAATAAATAAAACTTTAAATAAATAAACTTTCCCGTTTTAGTGTCTCGTCGGTGCTTGTGTGCTAGAACGATAGTCGATAGTTATCATCTAAAAAACAATTCATTTGATCGTTCTAAAGCCAGAGACGGAATAAACACAAGGTACAGAAGTCTTACAGGCTGAACAGGTTCATGAATATTTCCGTTTATAGACTTTGCGTCTGTAATTGTACAAAAAAAAATACGCAAAAAAATCGGGTCAGCGTTTTATTTTTTTTTTTAAAAATCGAGCGAACGAGCGCAGCGCACACGGACACAAATTCCACACCAGTTCTACTCGTCACACCGATTTCTTTTCATCGGGTTGATTATTTTGATGAATTCACAGAAATAATCTCTTTTTTTTTTTCATTTCCCAAATTTCAGAACGAAACGTCGGCCATTTTGAAATCCGTTCCTGTTTGATGGTGTTCGGAGCCCAAGAGATAAAGAGAGGAGGAGTGTGTGTGTGTGTGTGTGTGTGTGTGTGTGTGTGTGTGTTTGAGGTGAGGCCCTCTTATGCAAGTTAGAGTCCAAGTGAGCGTGGGAAGTGTGCAGTATAAACCACGCGCACACACACACACACACACACACACACACACACACACACACACACTGACACGCTCATAACAGGATCAGAGGGAAGAGAGAGGGGGAGAGTTGTATTCCATTTAAGGAGAACACAGTTCATGCTTTGTGTGTGTGTGTGTGTGTGTGTGTGTGTGTGTGTGTGTGTGTGTGTTTATGAGACAGAGGTGCCACCATTTTGAGTGATGAACATGGACATGAACAATCCGCTCCGAAAGCACGCAGGAACGATGAATGAAACAAGACGAACACGTTTTAACGTCTCTGCGGAACCGTAGCGCGCGTGACGGTGATCTCACAGTCCACAACGATCGGCTGAGTGACAACCCATGGCCCTGTAAACCCCGCCCCCGGAGCAAACGTGTACGGGCAGGGGTGGGAAATACTGTCCGGTTGCACTTTGTTGTTACACTGAAGTATTTTTTTGGTGTATATATTTGTTAAATCGCTGATTGACGCGAGCATCACTTGTGGCTTTGGATTGGTGGAGGCTGCAAGGAAGAAGAAGATATGGGGCGTGGCCAGAGATACACAACGCATGCAGTGCGTCAGTGCAGGAGTCGTAGCGGAGAGAGGAGTCAGTGCAGGAGTCGTAGCGGAGAGAGGAGTCAGTGCAGGAGTCGTAGCGAGAGTGGAGTCAGTGTAGGAGTCGTAGAGGAGAGAGGAGTCAGTGCAGGAGTCGTAGAGGAGAGATGAGTCAGTGCAGGAGTCGTAGCGGAGAGAGGAGTCAGTGTAGGAGTCGTAGCGGAGTGAGGAGTCAGTGCAGGAGTCGTAGCGGAGAGAGGAGTCAGTGTAGGAGTCGTAGCGGAGAGAGGAGTCAGTGCAGGAGTCGTAGAGGAGAGATGAGTCAGTGTAGGAGTCGTAGCGGAGTGAGGAGTCAGTGCAGGAGTCGTAGAGGAGAGAGGAGTCAGTGCAGGAGTCGTAGAGGAGTGAGGAGTCAGTGCAGGAGTCGTAGAGGAGAGATGAGTCAGTGCAGGAGTCGTAGAGGAGAGATGAGTCAGTGTAGGAGTCGTAGCGGAGTGAGGAGTCAGTGCAGGAGTCGTAGAGGAGAGAGGAGTCAGTGCAGGAGTCGTAGAGGAGTGAGGAGTCAGTGCAGGAGTCGTAGAGGAGAGATGAGTCAGTGCAGGAGTCGTAGCGGAGAGAGGAGTCAGTGCAGGAGTCGTAGAGGAGTGAGGAGTCAGTGCAGGAGTCGTAGAGGAGAGATGAGTCAGTGTAGGAGTCGTAGCGGAGTGAGGAGTCAGTGCAGGAGTCGTAGAGGAGAGATGAGTCAGTGTAGGAGTCGTAGCGGAGAGAGGAGTCAGTGCAGGAGTCGTAGAGGAGAGATGAGTCAGTGTAGGAGTCGTAGCGGAGTGAGGAGTCAGTGCAGGAGTCGTAGCGGAGTGAGGAGTCAGTGCAGGAGTCGTAGAGGAGAGAGGAGTCAGTGCAGGAGTCGTAGTGACAGTGGAGTCAGTGCAGGAGTCGTAGCGGAGAGAGGAGTCAGTGCAGGAGTCGTAGAGGAGAGACGAGTCAGTGCAGGAGTCGTAGCGGAGAGAGGAGTCAGTGCAGGAGTCGTAGAGGAGAGAGGAGTCAGTGCAGGAGTCGTAGAGGAGTGAGGAGTCAGTGCAGGAGTCGTAGCGGAGAGAGGAGTCAGTGCAGGAGTCGTAGCGGAGAGAGGAGTCAGTGTAGGAGTCGTAGCGGAGAGAGGAGTCAGTGCAGGAGTCGTAGAGGAGAGAGGAGTCAGTGCAGGAGTCGTAGTGACAGTGGAGTCAGTGCAGGAGTCGTAGCGGAGAGAGGAGTCAGTGCAGGAGTCGTAGCGGAGAGAGGAGTCAGTGCAGGAGTCGTAGCGAGAGTGGAGTCAGTGCAGGAGTCGTAGCCGAGAGAGGAGTCAGTGCAGGAGTCGTAGCGGAGAGAGGATTCAGCGCAGGAGTCGTAGCGGAGAGACGAGTCAGTGCAGTACAGTTATAGAGGGCTGTGAAGCCAAAGAGAATGAATATATTTTGATGAACATATTTGCAGGTGAGCTTCCATTTCATTTCTACTGAGAACAGTTTTGCTGCAGTTGGAGCAGTGGTAATGAGGCTCATTTCTGCAAATCAGTCAAAACAACACTAACACATCGATATAAAATCCAGATAATGATATAAACAGGGAGTGATGGATGGAAGGATGGAGGGAGGGAGGGATGAGTGAGGGCAGGAGGGAGGGTTGGAGGGAGGGGGGGATGAGTGAGGGCAGGTGGGAGGGGTGGAGGGATGAGTGAGGGCAGGTGGGAGGGTTGGAGGGAGGGAGGGATGAGTGAGGGCAGGAGGGAGGGATGGACTCTACTTCTCTGCAGCGGTAGATGTGTAGAGTGATCTGTCGCTTGCTGCTGGTAAAAAGAGAAAACATCATCTTGAGCGGTTTCAATATTTGGACAAGTACAGCGCGGCGCGTTCATACAGCTGACTCGGCGTTGTTCGGGAACTCGCCCCTCAGGTTAAATGTTGTAATTATGATGTCAGATGCGATCGGTGTTAATGTGTCTCTCGGTTTTCTCCGCCCACTTTACTCCTGAGTGATGAGTCCGGATCCCGCGGCCCTTCGAGCCGGAGAGCGTGTTTACAGCGGCGTGTACGGGTTCACGGAGACGAGCTGGAACACAACCGGAGCGATTCTGTACACAAGGCGGAGAACCCTTTCACACGCTGCCTGTTCAAAAACCTCCTCAGTATGGCACACACACACACTCTCACACACACTCACACACACACACACACCTCTAGCGACTCTAGATCGCATGTTCGACACGGACGTTCACTCTTCGAAACTCCTGACGTGTGGTCGGTCGTGTAAAAAAGAAAGTGCTCCCCCATTCAATTCCAGCAACTTCTAAAAACAAACAACTAACCACAACAACAACAACAACAACAAACAACAGATTTCAATACGTAGTCATTTTTTCCCCTACGTAGTAATAATTGTTAACAGAAACAGAAGTGAAATAGGGTGTACTTTCTTTTTTCTGCATTACCTCACATTCTGCGATGTGATTGGCTGCTCGTGTAGTTACGCGAACACCTGTTAAACTCACCTGTAGGTTTGTAGCGAGCGTGTAGGTTAAGTGACGTGACTACAAAATGGAGGATTTGTAAGGGACAGAGCACAGGTCCCGTAGCGCTAACGGTTTAGCGTGAAACTCGTACACAGCCCCGTTTTTCTCCCAAGGAGACCGTAACGTCAGTGTTTCACAGCACATTAGCGCCCCGAGTCCTGCCCCATTTGATACGTTTGATGTGAGGAGGATTTGTGGGAACATTAAACACCGCTGAACTAACGGCTGACCCTTAGCATGCCTGATTGGGTGGCTGCTCACACATGGGCTCAGCAACACCCATCCTCCACCGCCCCCTCCCCCCTTTCCTGAAACGTGGTTTCTCACAGATCTGGAATGTTCTACTTGCACATCTGAAGTACTCACAGAGGGACGAGTGATAAACACATTAGCGTGGACGTTAATCAGAAATGAGTGGGCTAGTTCACGCTAGCAAGCGACACAGCAACAGGCGAGCATTTATTTTCTCCTCGCGTTCCTTTAGTTCCCACCTGCAATCAGAAAGGACGTAGCAGAGATCGTAGCTAGCACAGTCAGCTGTAATCTCACGCTAGTAATGGACGCTAATCTAATCCGGGAACGAATCACGGGTAGCATGCTTTGCTAATCTAATCCGAGAACAATGCTAGTACGGTAGCTCGCTTTTTGCTAATCTAATCCGAGAACAACGCTAGTACAGGTAGCTCGCTTTGCTAATCTAATCCGAGAACAACGCTAGTACAGGTAGCTCGCTTTGCTAATCTAATCCGAGAACAATGCTAGTACGGGTAGCTCGCTTTTTGCTAATCTAATCCGAGAATGACGCTAGTACATGTAGCTTGCTTTGCTAATCTAATCCGAGAACGGCGCTAGTTCAGGTAGCCCGCTTTGCTAATGTAATCCGAGAGCGATGCTAGTACAGGTATCTTGCTTTGCTAATCTTATCTGAGAATGATGCTAGTACATGTAGCTCGCTTTGCTAATCTAATCCGAGAACGACGCTAGTTCAGGTAGCTTGCTTTGCTAATCTAATCCGAGAATGACGCTAGTACATGTAGATCGCTTTGCTAATGTAATCCGAGAACGACGCTAGTACAGGTATCTTGCTTTGCTAATCTAATCCGAGAATGATGCTAGTACGGGTAGCTCGCTTTTTGGTAATCTAATCCGAGAACGACGCTAGTTCAGGTAGCTCGCTTTGTTAATCTAATCTGAGAACGACGCTAGTTCAGGTAGCTTGCTTTGCTAATCTAATCCGAGAACGACGCTAGTTCAGGTAGCTCGCTTTGTTAATCTAATCCGAGAACGACGCTAGTTCAGGTAGCTTGCTTTGTTAATCTAATCCGAGTATGACGCTAGTACATGTAGCTCGCTTTTTGCTAATCTAATCCGAGAATGACGCTAGTACATGTAGCTCGCTTTGCTAATCTAATCCGAGAGCGATGCTAGTACAGGTATCTTGCTTTGCTAATCTAATCCGAGAACGACGCTAGTACGGGTAGCTCGCTTTGCTAATCTAATCCGAGAAGACGCTAGTCCCAAACTGAGCATCACTCTAACACGTGAATCGTGAATCACACAAAAACATAACGTCAACGTGTGCCAACATCCTGACCCTCTCCTCTTCTAAAATAAAACGTCCGTCGCTCGCTTCTTCTACGGTTATCGCGGACAATAGCGAAGTGTCTCGTTAGCGCAGACCACGGATCGCGGAGCAGAGGTGCGGTCCTCAAAACGGCGGCACGTGAAAGAGGAAAAAGATAAGGGACTAAACGTGTGGTGCGGTCGGGAAAGGATGATCGGAGGAGCGATAGAAATGTGTTTGTATTTATTTTTCTGAGACTTTAGGAGGAAAATGTTAAGCATTTATTATTATTATTTTTTTAAACTCACCCTATAATCTTTTTAAAAAAAAATTCAATTATATAATTGACGCATCAGATAGCGTGTTAATGAAGCCGTGGCGGAGGATAAACAAAAGAAGAGGCTGCACGTCGGAAAGCGATTAGCCCCCCGACGACAGAGCGAGCGTCGCGCTTTCACCCAAATGAGCTCTAATGAGCGAGCGACATGACGAGGGGCGAACGAGAGACGGAGGGAAACAAACGAAACAGAGACAAAACAAAACGCCGTGGTCTTTACAGCGCTACCGCTCGCTGTGGAGTTTTCTCTCGGTTAGTGACGTTACAGGAATTGATGGAGAGAGAGGGAGAGAGGGAGAGAATGAGAGAGAGAGCGTGAAGGTGATGAATTGAAGCGTCTGCGGTGCTAACCATCTCGCTTATCTCTGTCAAGCGGCTCTGTTGCCATGGTGTCACGGCGGTGTTGCCACGGCTACCGGCGTGTTAGCACAACATCGACAGGGTGTTGTCACAGTAAGCCCAGCTGTTGCCATGGAGGAATTTCACCCCAGACAGAGATCAGGCTCATCACACACCTACACACACACACACACACTCGTTATTAGACGGTCTGATCTTACGCTCAAGTTGCAGAACAGCGCCTCGTCACGTGTGTGTGAACACGAGCATCTGGTTTTTAAACACGTCACGTTTTTCACATTTATTTATTTATTTATTTATTTTCTGTACCGTGTTTTTATTTTAACGCGCGATTTTTTTTTTCTCCCTTTTATTTTCTCATCGATGACGTTTTTATTGATTTTTTTCCCTCGCGCGTTGTCGTTGTTATTCGTGCGTTTCGTTTTTCCC
>NC_030441.2:597500-600000 GCF_001660625.3 Ictalurus punctatus
GACACAGAGAGACAGGATAGAAATAGAGGGTGAAATAGAGAGAAGAAAAGGCAGAGAGAGAGAGAGAGAGAGAGAGAGAGAAAGGGAGTGAGACAGAAACAAAGAGAAAAATACAGAAAGAAAGACACAGAGAGACATGCAGGAAGACCGAGAAAGAGAGACAGGGAGGGAGAGAGATAGAAAGAGTGCAGAAGGGAGACAAAAAGAGATGGAGTTGGACAGAGAGAGAAAGAGGAAGAAAAGGGAGACAGAAGACGTGACAGAAAGAGAGACAGAGAATGAGAGAGAGACAGAATGAGAGAGAGACAGAGAATGAAAGAGAGACAATGAAAGAGAGAGAATGAGAGAGAGACAGAGAATGAAAGAGAGACAGAGAATGAGAGAGAGAGAATGAGAGAGAGACAGAGATTGAGAGAGAGACAGAGATTGAGAGAGAGACAGAGATTGAGAGAGAGACAGAGAATGAGAGAGAGAGAGAATGAGAGAGAGACAGAATGAAAGAGAGAGAATGAGAGAGACACAGAGAATGAGAGAGAGAATGAAAGAGAGACAGAGAATGAGAGAGAGAATGAGAGAGAGACAGAGAATGAGAGAGAGAGAGAATGAGAGAGAGACAGAATGAAAGAGAGAGAATGAGAGAGACACAGAGAATGAGAGAGAGAATGAAAGAGAGACAGAGAATGAGAGAGAGAATGAGAGAGAGACAGAGAATGAGAGAGAGAGAGAATGAGAGAGAGAGAGAATGAGAGAGAGACAGAGAATGAGAGAGAGAGAGAATGAGAGAGAGAGAGAATGAGAGAGAGACAGAGAATGAGAGAGAGACAGAATGAAAGAGAGAGAATGAGAGAGACACAGAGAATGAGAGAGAGAATGAAAGAGAGACAGAGAATGAGAGAGAGAATGAGAGAGAGACAGAGAATGAGAGAGAGAGAGAATGAGAGAGAGAGAGAATGAGAGAGAGACAGAGAATGAAAGAGAGACAGAGAATGAAAGAGAGAGAGAATGAGAGAGAGACAGAGAATGAAAGAGAGAGAATGAGAGAGAATGAAAGAGAGAGAGAGAATGAGAGAGAGACAGAGAATGAGAGAGAGAATGAGAGAGAGAATGAGAGAGAGACAGAGAATGAGAGAGAGAGAGAATGAGAGAGAGAGAATGAGAGAGAGACAGAGAATGAGAGAGAGACAGAGAATGAAAGAGAGAGAGAGAGAATGAAAGAGAGAATGAGAGAGACAGAGAATGAAAGAGAGAATGAGAGAGACACAGAGAATGAGAGAGAGAGAATGAGAGAGAGACAGAGAATGAGAGAGAGAGAATGAGAGAGAGAGAGAGACAGAGAATGAAAGAGAGACAGAGAATGAGAATGAGAGAGAGACAGAGAATGAGAGAGAGAGAGAATGAGAGAGAGAGAATGAGAGAGAGAGAATGAGAGAGAGAATGAGAGAGAGACAGAGAGAGAGAGAGAATGAGAGAGAGAATGAGAGAGAGAATGAGAGAGAGAGAGAATGAGAGAGAGAGAATGAGAGAGAGAATGAGAGAGAGAATGAGAGAGAGAGAGAGAATGAGAGAGAGAATGAGAGAGAGAATGAGAGAGAGAGAGAATGAGAGAGAGAATGAGAGAGAGAGAGAGAATGAGAGAGAGAATGAGAGAGAGAATGAGAGAGAGAGAGAATGAGAGAGAGAATGAGAGAGAGAGAGAATGAGAGAGAGAGAATGAGAGAGAGACAGAGCGATAGACAAAGAAAAAAATGAGAAAGATAGGAGAGACAGAGACAAACAGAAAGAGAGAGAGAAAGAATAGTGTGTGTAAAAGCGGCACCAACCTTCCTCCATTAGTCAGAATGGTGTGTGTGTGTGTGTGTGTGTGTGTGAGTGTGTGTGTGTGCGTGTGTGTGTGTGTGTGTGTGTGTTAATATGCAATTGAGTAACTTAAGCATTTTAATCATGAACTCTATCCACTGTTGTCTTCATGAGCTGACCTTGACGCTGTGATAATAACACACACACACACACACACACACACACACACACACACACACACACACACACACACACACACCTCTCTTGATCATCACACAGACCATTAGGAAGGAATTGCTCTTAAATGGAGGGAGAGTTCGTGTCAGAGGTGGAGGGAGAAGAGAAAACAGGACCGAGTCGTTTGTTGTGATTGGACGATGGAGAGAAGCGAGCCGGACGAATGCGGAGTGTGAAGAGAAAAAAAGAACAGAATAATGCGTAGTCATGCTGAAATGAAAAGGGGAGGGTACAAAGAAAAGGTCACGTTCGTTAACGCGATCGTGTATATAGAGCTTGCACGTGTGTGAGTCACTGTGTGACTCTTTTACTGCTTCGTTTTCTGTGTGACTCGTTTACTGCTTCGTTTACTGTGTGACTTGTTTACTGTGTGACTCTTTTACTGCTTCGTTTACTGTATGACTCGTTTACAGTGTGATTCGTTTACTGCTTTATTTACTGTGTGACTCGTTTACTGCTTCGTTTT
>NC_030441.2:605000-657500 GCF_001660625.3 Ictalurus punctatus
TGAATCGATATTTGATGATACTGAATCTGATATGAAATGATTCATAAGGCAATGAGTCGATATTTCATGACACTGATTCCGATACGATACGAAACGATTCATAAAGCAATGAATCGATATTTGATGATACTGAATCTGATACGAAATGATTCATATGGCAATGAGTCAATATTTGATGACACTGAATCTGATACGATACGAAACGACTCATAAAGCAATGAATCGATATTTGATGATACTGAATCTGATATGAAACGATTCATGAGGCAATGAGTCGATCTTTGATGACACTAAATCTGATATGATACGAAACAATTCATAAAGCACTCCCCTCTTTCCCTCTCGCCATCTTTACAACAGAAATGCTTCTAGACGTCATACACAGTCTGCACTTTCACTTTGCCTTTGTTTGTGGGAATTTATTCCATTTAATTCGTTGCTATAAAACAAGACCTTTGCATCCGAGGACTGCTTTTACCCCAGCACAAAGCCCTCGAGCATGGGGCAGCGTGATACCTCCCTCAGTGGGCCTCTATTTATTAGCACTGGATTGTTGCAGTTCCCAGTCTGACCACTAGAATGCAACTGAAGCTAAGCATCTAGACAGGTGAGAAATCAACAGTATGGGCTTGTATCTGTCAAATATTAACATTAAAAGGTATTTTTAATGGAATATATGATGTATGAAGCTGTGAATGAAGACTTTATTATATATATATATATTTATGTGTGTGTGTGTGTGTGTGTGTGTATAGTGTGACTCTAACAGGAGGCCTGTTATAAAAAGTATAAAAGCGAGAGGATAAAAAACAAAGAGAAGAGTAAGTGAGATAGGGCTGGAGAGGAGGAGAGCCTGTAGCCTGCGGCTCCTCAAAGCTATAAATATCTAACTCATTTCTTTGATTTAAAAACAGAGGGGGGTTTCGGTGCAACCCCGTTTTCTTCATCCCCTCTTCTCTCTCGCTCTCTCTCTCTCTCTCTGATTGAAGCAGTGTCATCTACGATGTGGGCGAAGGAGTCAAATCATCAGTGTATTTTTCTCTCTTTTTTCTCTCCGTGTGTGTGTGTGTGTGTGTGTGTGTGTGTGTGTGTGTTCTCTCTGAGAAGTGACGCAAAGACCACAAACCGTATGATGTTATTGCAAGACAGAGAGAAAAAGGTAGAGAGAGTTTTTTTTTAAATGGCCAAAGCCTCGAGCAAATTCACACGGAGTTGACCGACTTTTCCCAAATCCACGCCGGATGTGTCGCATCACGACGTTCCGGAACGACCCCCTCACGGATACGAGAAGTTCCACGCGGAGGCGTGTTTTCGTAGGTTGTGTGTCTCTAGTACCGAATCTCAAGTTACCGTCCGTGCGGAATTTCTCGCGTGTCCGCGTGGGTTTCCCCCGTGGTCTCTGGTTTCCTCCCACCTTCGCACTTTCGCACTTTCGCACTTTCGTCCCACGTTCCTGACTTTAATCGTTAGTATCGTGTTTGAACTTTTAATAAAAAAACATTTAGATGACAGTGGATTAAACACGAACAGTGATGTACAGAATCGCCGGGGACTTGAGGCGATACGAGGAAAACATCACATCACGATACTTGAAGACGAACGTACGGTACGATAGACTGTCTGTCACGTAGAAACGTCAAGGTACTGATGATCTCTCGGAAAAGCGTATCGTGATGATACCGATATACCGATATCACCATCATCATATCATATCACTCGGCCTTAATGGACAGGAGATCAAGTACTAATCCCAAAGAGATTATTACAAGGAAGACTATCCCCGCAGCACGGGGAGAACATGCAAACTCCACACACACACACACACACACACACACACACAGCCACGGTGGGAATTGAACCCCGGAGGTGTGAGGCGAACGTGCTAACCACTAATCCACCGTGCACACACACGCACACACACGCGCGTGTGAATAGAAGATGTACAGTACACTCAGTAATGAATCCTAATCGAGTGTGTGAGTGTGTGTGTGATGATGAATGGACGTCATTTGATTCCTGCACGTGTGCATTATACATCCGTTACGATCTGGTCCTTCACGCGTTCTTTAAAGGTTCCGAGCACGTGCGAACGTCTAAATCTAACCTCAAGAGTGCGTGAAGAGTGTGAAGTGCGCGTGAAGAGTGTGTGAAGAGTGCGTGAGGGTGTAACGATATATAAACAACCCCTGAACGCATTGGACTTCCAACCTTTCTGATATAAAGAAGCATTAAGCGCATTAGCGAAGGCGCGCGCGTGTGTGTGCGTGTGTGTGTGTGTGTGCGCGCGATGTGGCTTCGATTTTACACGTCTCGGTAACTGTATACGTGGAGCTGCCGTGTTCTGGATCCCGATTGGACGAGGGGTGTCGATCGGATTCGTCTCCAGAGAGCAGCGCGGCTGCAGATCGCAGGTTTAATTATTATTACCTTCTAATACGATAAATGTAACTATAAACGGATAAAAACTATGAAGGAATAAAAATGCTCTTATCTGTATTATTATTATGATTATTATTATTATCATTATGAGTACAGTACAAACATCTCACGCACACACACACACACACACACACACACACACACACACACACACAGCTCTCACCTGAGTGTTTTATATTCCCTGTGTTTAATTATTTAATGTGTTTAATTACATACTGTTCCTGTCACTCATGATAAGATCAGCGTGATTCTTGTGTTTGTATGAGAATAATTAGACTTCTGTGTGTGTGTGTGTGTGTGTGTGTGTGTGTGTGTGTGTGTGTGTGTGTGTGATTAGAATTCTCTGATGTAAATGTGTCAGCTTTGACAGAACGCTACTCTGCATAATATAAAACAAACGCTTAAAGAAAAAGAACGAGTGCCATCTGATATCAGCGCGCCTTATTACGGCAAAGTGTGTGTGTGTGTGAGTGTGTGTGTGTGTGACTTGGCCTTGTCCTCTGGCGTGTTTTTTTTTTATAGCACGCCTCCTAACTATTAAGGAATTAGCTGTAACCAGGTTGTCAGGCGAGCGCGAATTTGCGATCTGGAAACGATAGGAAACGTAATAAACAGAAGGAGGAGAAGAAAAAAGATGACGAAAGAAAAAGTTCCGTTTTTTTCCCCTTCCTGCAGGAGAGGATTAGCAGAACCAGCGTGGGGGGGGGGGGGGGGGGGGGGTTGGGGGGGGGGGGGGTGCGAGCGGGGACTCGGTTTTGCTCGAGCTGCATGAATTTCATGCGCTAACCAGTTTTCTGGGACTTGGAGTTCTTTAGTTTTTCCCTCAAGGTAAAGTGTAATGAAGGACTAATGAATTCTGGGAGTTTTGGAGGTTTTTTCCCCCCTTCCATTCTGCCCTCAAGGATAAAGTAATGGAGGCATCATCTCGCTCTCGCGCTCTCTCTCTCTCTCTCTCTCTCTCTCTCTCTCACACACACACACACACACACGCACGCACGCACACACGCACGCACGCACACAGTTGCGATGTTTGACGGACGAGTGGTTGCTCAGCTATAAGGGTCATTTTTGTTTTGATGGATGAGAACATCGGTTAGATGGAGGGTTGGATAGATGGACAGATGGATGATTAGGTGTTGGATGGATGGATGGATGGATGATTAGGTGTTGGATGGATGGATGATTAGGTGTTGGATGGATGATTAGGTGTTGGATGGATGGATGGATGGATGGATGATTAGGTGTTGGATGGATGGATGGATGGATGGATGATTAGGTGTTGGATGGATGGATGATTAGGTGTTGGATGGATGGATGATTAGGTGTTGGATGGATGGATGGATGGATGGATGGATGATTAGGTGATGGATGGATGGATGATTAGGTGATGGATGGATGGATGATTAGGTGTTGGATGGATGGATGGATGGATGGATGGATGGTTAGATGGATGGATGATTAGGTGTTGGATGGATGGACGGATGGATGGATGGTTAGATGGATGGATGATTAGGTGTTGGATGGATGGATGGATGGATGGATGGATGGATGGATAGATGGATGGATGATTAGGTGTTGGATGGATGGATGATTAGGTGTTGGATGGATGGATGGATGGATGGATGGATGGATGGTTAGATGGATGGATGATTAGGTGTTGGATGGATGGATGGATGGATGGATGGATGGTTAGATGGATGGATGATTAGGTGTTGGATGGATGGATGATTAGGTGTTGGATGGACGGATGGATGGATGGATGGATGGATGGTTAGATGGATGGATGATTAGGTGATGGATGGACAGATGGATGGATGGATGGATGGAACAGACAAGTGCAGCGCTCTGAAGAAAGGATTCTCATGTAAATGTAAAACGAATAACACACACGGGGTTGTGCAGTTACAGGAAACCCATCAGTGATGACGCAGAGTTACAGCTCCGCCCCTCCGAAGGGGAGTGTTTTACAGTACCTGCACGTCCTGAAGTGTTTTATTCCTCCAACACGTTTTGTTATTATTAAAAGACTTTCATTTACTAAACGTCGTTATCGAGAACGACTCAGTTCCGTCTTCACCGCTGACGCCGGAGACTCCTGACAGAAGACGTCCCCATATCAACGATGATTTTGACCTACGACAAGCTGCAGCACGACAATCCAGCTACATGTAGCTCCGCCCACTTTCCTAAGGAACCAGAACCATCCTTACTTTCGAGGAGTTTCGAATTCACAGATTAAAATTCATTAATGAATGAATTAATTTTACACAAAGAAAGTAAAGAAAGGGTGCGTGCAAACGTGCGTAGTAACGAAAACGGATCCCGCTATCCGTACGGTCTACCCGAGGGATAAAATATTCCGCTCTGAACATCCGAGCTCCGCGGGAAGCGCGTCGTCGTGGACGTAAACATCGAACGGAAACGTTCAGAAAGCGTAACGGAAACGGCTCGGACGGACCGTCCTCAGCTCGCGGTACGTCTTCCCGATCCGTCAGCGGCGCCGCTACAGCACGGACGCGTCGTGTCGATCCGCTCTTTCACGAGTCTGACTGCTGTCTCTCTGCCACGCCACGCTGTCTCTTATACAATACGCCTCAATATCACGTATCACCGCGGCGTCTCCGTGCCGGGATTGTGCATTGTACTGGATGTTCATACTCATAAAAGGATTTTCGCCCCACCCCCACTCTTAGTCCAACAATACGTCCATTTTCTTTCGAAACGCTATTTTTAAAATGGTTTCTCGCCACTGAGGCACGGATTTCATCTTGCAGATGCTCTTCGACGAGTGCCGAGGGGTTTCAAATAAATTCTTTATAAAGAATTAACAGACACACAAAATGGCGTCCACGCCGATGGCATGGAGACGTCCAGGACTTGGCTCTAGCAGAGCTTTAGCATACTTCTGGAAAATCTGATGATGCAACTTCCTGTCGAACTTGTTTAACTTTCACGGCACAAGACGCGCCGTTTTGGAGCGCCTCTGACCCAGTCGTCTAACCGTCACGGTCCGGATCCTTACGCTCGGCCATTTTTCCCGCTCCCGACACGTCGACTTCGGGAACTGACTGTTCACTTCCTGCATGATAAACATCTCCCGCCCTTTCACAGGCGCCACGGTGACGACATAATCGACGTTATTCACGTCACCTGACTGATTAGAAACTTATACTAATAAGTGTGCATAGTAGTCTCCGAAATAAGACGGATGGAAAAACATTTTGCTGTTTAACCCCCTCTGTGTGTGTGTGTGTGTGTGTGTGTCCTGCTTCAATCCAGATTTCCACTCAGTACCTGGAGTGTTCCAGAAGTGTGTGAGTGATAAACCCCTGCAGAAAGAGCAGGCATTGTTGATTAGATACGCTCGTGGGTAATGAGTGAGGTGCGAGGGGACTGTAGAGTCACGCAGCCAATCAGTGACAGTCGTGCTAGTCAGGTGATCACACAGACTGACACGCCCCCTCGATCTGATCTCCGCCAGTTTCAGCCGTTTGTCGTTCCCGGCGCGAACCCGGTCGACGGTCCGATCACGCCGTTAGCGAGACGTCGCGATACTAGTCTGCCAGTCGAGATCGTTACCTCTGTCGAAGCTCGGAGTGTAACAGAACACCAACCCTCAGCCCCTACAGCTGCGTAACCCGTGCACGTGCGAGTGCTGCAGTGTGCATACCTCCCGCCCCTTTTAATCCGAGTCCCGGTGCGCATCGGGATATCGGTGTGAACGTGTGCGCGAGCTATTCATGAGCCGAATTAGTTTTGGAGCGCATAAACGACTCGGTGTCTCACGCCGTAATTCTGTCACCTTTTAAAGACGCAGTCATTACTCTAGAGGAACTCGGCTGGTGACTGCAGCAGTGCTCCAGGCTGAGGGTTCTCTTATTCTCTCTCTCTCTCTCTCTCTACTAGGATTGAATCGTCTCGACACAATATCACACCGTCACGATTCCCAATAATGTTATATCACCGGACCCGCCAGCATTTGTGCATCTTGCGTGCGCCGTAATTTACCGTCGGAGTACACTAGTGCGAGTTATTACCCAAAAAACACCCCAGCTTCTATCTGTTTCCCTCAAACACACACACACACACACACACACACACACACACACGAAAGCTCTGGAATGACGCACAGTTCCGTACGTGTATCGAAATCCCAGTTATTAACAGACGGCGCCTGGAAGCTCCGCCCACTTTCTTCGATCTCACCTCGCGTTCTGTCTTATATATATATATATATATATATATACACGGATTACATCAACACTGTGAGAAACCTGGCGCTGCCACCAAGCAGTTCCCGACTTGTAATATTATTATTATTATTATTATTATTATTATTATTATTATTATTATTATTATTATTACACCCTCGTCTACGCTCCTCAAACCTGAAATGGTGCTTATACTCTTTTTAGTCTTTCATCTTCCGAAGGATTAAATCGTTATCTTGACGTTTTAAATAGTAAATCACAAGGGGGGGGGTTGGGAAAAGGGGCGGGGCAAAAACGACCAAATATCGCCCACTCCTAATTATCATTCTCTCATTTCTCCTCTCCAGGACGACAGCTCGTCGTTTTTCCAGTTCAGCGCATCGCTCCATCAGGAGGCCCTGCTCATGCTGGCTGTCATGGAGGAGTACGACTGGCACGTGTTCTCCGTGGTGACGACCAGGTTCCCCGGCCACCAGGAGTTCGTGGCGACCATCCGCGTGACCGTGGAGCACAGTTTCGTACGCTGGGACCTGCAGAGCGTGGTGACGCTAGACGGCGTGGGCGAGCCCGAAGACCGAGCGCACGTGCAGCTCAAGCGCATCCAGTCGCCCGTCATTCTGCTCTACTGCTCCAAGGACGAGGCCGAGCTGGTGCTGGCCGAGGCCCGGTCGCTCGGGTTGGTCGGCGCCGGCTTCGTGTGGATCGTCCCGAGTCTCACGTCCGGCAGCCCCGAGCGTACAGCGGAAACCTTTCCGCCGGGGACCATTTCCATAGCGTACGACGAGTGGGACTATCCGCTGGAGACGCGCGTGAGGGACGCGGTGGGGATTTTCAGTCACGCCGCCGCCGCCATGTTTCAAGAGCAAGGACGCATACCGGACGGGACGGTCAGCTGCTCGGGTCAAGCGGAGAAGCCAGAGGTTCCTCCCAGCGCGTTACGCAGGTACGTTTACATTTTACGCATAGATATCCCATCACGCGTGGTTCAGCAGACCTCACGCCGTACAAACGTGTCGAAACCGATCTCGTCAGAGCCTGCTCAGCGCGGCACTGCGTCTACTAGCGGGCCAGGCGTTTTTCAATCAGCTGTAAGTGTTCTAAATTGAATCCGCATGGAAATCTGACCACGGAAGAAGAAACGATTTGCTCCCGAATCTATATTCCGACTTCATCCAGATCATTCGTCGTCCGAAATATTTAACGCGCACACGTATTCGACTGCCGAGGTTGGCAGGTGTTGCGCATGAATCTATTCACGTGTGTCTTCCTTTCGCCGCCGGTAATCGTACCTGGCTAATTGTTTTTGACACTCCGCAAGCTGTGCTTGTTTTGATAACAGACAGCCCAGGGTTCATCCCGTGCAGTGTTGTGACAGGAGATCACCGGGATATTACAGCCACAGACGGAGAAACCCAACACAAAATATGGCGCACGTCCTCTCAGAAGGATCTCAGAAGGATTCCGTCTTTTTTTCGCCGACTTACATTAAAGCGCTGCCGGATATACCGTACAGGATATAGTTTCTAGCTGAGATCAGTACTGAAGTGGCGTGATGGAGCGGAGGTCGAGGATCTGTCAGAGCTACGTTTCTCACAGCGCAGTGTGTTTCCATACACTCCACATATATATATATATACCTCATGTCTAGGCCACGCCCACATCAGGTTTAAATCCAGCTACATATACAGATAGTGCCATTGTGTTGGCATATAGTACGGGCTTTTTGTCTTTTTTTTTTGTACAGAAAGCTATCAAGATTCAGGAGTTGCCATGGGTTCCCATCACTCACTCTGTGTCTCCGCGCTGGAAAGTGTGTGCTGAGTAGGCGTTTCTCTTTTGATCTTTCTCTCTCTCTCTCGGTTGCTAAGGTGGTTTGTATCTGGGACACTGCAGACCGAGAACATTTACATGACGAGCTCGTCCGCGGCGCACGCGTCACGGAAACGCTCCTCCGCAAAGTGGACTCCTGAACGTCGTTACTTTCGCCGCCCGGGGCGTAGTGCCATTAAACTGTGCTAAATCGACGAGGATAAAAAGCGACGGGGTGTTTTTACAAGCTCTCGCCGCGCTCCGGGCGAAAGCCTCGCCGTTAACGCCGGAGAGAGGAAGAGAGAGAGGTTATGTTCATATAAGAGTCATTATGCAAATTAGCGCTGCGGTGAGAGAAGTAGCCGAGTCTCAGGAGCAGGTGTATAGACCTGACCTTATTTTTACACACTGTCCGCCTTCAGGCAAAACACCTCTCTCTCTCTCTCTCTCTCTCTCTCTCTCTCTCTCTCCCTACTTTATTTATTTCTTAAGTTGAGTTCTCTATTCTGATTGGTCACATTAAAGGCTTCTTCCTCCTATTATTATTATTAGTATTATGTTACCGTTTCTATAGTAGCAGGGACTTACGGTGGATGCCGGACGCTCCGCACATACGGATTACACTGACGCGTTTACAGTCACGCAGGGTGACACGTATGGAAGGAGTCTCCAGTGTCAGCGCTTTGTAAAAGCTCCAGAGAAAGAATAAGAGAGACGCTGGTGAGGGTGAGGGACAGACCGTTTATAACTGCTATAACACACGTGTACGTGAGCGACACGCGACACTGAAATGAGTATCGTACTTAGTAGTAGTAGTAGACGGTACCGAAAAAAATATTTTTTAAATACAATAATGTTTGAATCGTTATTTCACATTTCCGAGGTCTTCTCTTTCTGTGCTGCGGATGAGTTCTATCTACACCGCTACACACACACACACACGCACACGCACCGAGCGAGGTCTGGCATGCGCGTCTCATTATTCCTCGGTAAATACTCGGGATTTTGTTTGATCTGCAGGAGAATGGATGCCTCCACACCCGGGCGCTAACCGGATCTCGGGACGTGTTTAACGTCCTCAGCAGCCGTGCGCCGGCAGAAAGGCTTTTAAACGCGTGATAGAAATTCTCAATCTCTCTCCTCAGAGCGTCTGGGGGGTTTTTTTTTTTTAACCCGAGGTCTTTACAAACCGGTCCTGCTCGCCGAACCGACGGCGGAACGAGAGGAACGAGACACGAGCTACCTCGACACGAGCGACTGACGTTTGCTCGCGGCTCCAGACGAAACAGGCGTTTATTAGCGAACGGTCAGCGCTCGGTTCTCCAGAGACGACCCGGGTTTATTTATTCACCGCTCAGACCAGGACGATCGTCCACTCCGATTCCGCATCACGCTAATAAAATACGTCGCTCCAGCCGAGGCATTGACTTTTCCCCGCTGTTTTTTTTCTCCTGCTGACGCTTAACGCTTAGAAGAATCGATGGACACCAAAGGCGCTGGTGCAGTCCGGTAATCAATCCGTACAGGTTGACCTATACGCCGAATGATTTTCTCCCCACGTGCGCCGCACGTTTATTTATTTATTTCATTGGAACGGATCCCTGCTGAGGGACTCGCTGAGGTGGGCATTTTTTTTAAAAATGATAAGGCGTGGCCACGAGTTAATATCTAATCTCCTGTTTAGGGCCGTCTTGCATTATGCGTCTGAATATCTTTATATCATTTCAAACGCTCGATTCCGATTGGTCAGGAGATGTCCGTTCGCTGTATCGACTGGTTCGTTATCGTTTCCGTAGCAACGGCACATTCGCGGGGACTCGTGCGGCAGACGCGCCCAACGTAAACAGCTTGCGTAATTGTCGATATGTGAAGAGATGACGTTCATGGAAGGAGTCTCCAGTGTCGGCGAGACACTCCGTCGGGGGGGGGGGGGGGGGGGGGTACGTGTGTTTTTAGGTGCTCTAGCGAAATAACGTTTCATGGAACGTTAAATGTAACTATAAACGGATAAAAAAAGTATGTCTGTTGTTAATGAATGAAAAATCGTGACTGTTGATTACTTGCGTATTTCAGCACACCCCCTTGTGGTGTATCCTGTACACGACGCCCGTCCGTCGTCCCGAATCCGTCGCCATGACGCCCAGTCCTAACCCTCGTGTGAAAACACGTTTATATCTTTCTTATCAGCTACACGAAAAGATAAACTATGGGTTCGATATTTATTTATTTCTGGGCTCGTCTGATGTGTGATTAGAGAGTGAAACATGTTCACACACTCGCGCGAGGTTTAAGAGAGCGCTCCGACACAGCTGGGGGGGAAATCGATGCTCATTTTTCCGCTGCGGTGAACTTTGATATATGAACTGCGCCCATGCCTCCACCACACACACACACACACACTCACACACACACACAGCCGCATCAGTGTAGCAGGTGGCTCAGCTCGCTCTCTGTTTATGCCTAAAGCTAAACTACATTCCTCACTCAGTTTTTTCTTCACACAGAAATGTAGCATGTTAAAGATATATTACAGTGTACAGTAGGACAGTAACGTTTACGTGGGTTTTTAAACCATAAGGTCAAAATGGGAAGAAAAAAACACAACACTGCAACTAAATAAACTAATGTGCGTTCGGAATAAATAAATAAATAAATAAATAACCTTAAAGATAAAAATGTAACTAAAAAAAAACCTAACGTCAAAGTTAAATTAATCAGGAGCGAATAAGAAGGTCGACGTTGTAATTATAAATAAATAAAACAAAGGTCAAACTTGGAACTGAAAAAAAAAAATGTCAAAGGAGTAAGCTTAAAATTAAAATAATAATAATAATAATAAAAAACTTCAAGGTTGAATTTCAAAAAGGTTAAAGGTCAAAATTGGAATAATAAAATATCTCAATAGAATAATATATTAAAAACATAATGTCAAAGTTCAAATGATCAAAATGTCAAAGTTGTTCATAAGGTCAAAGTTTGGGTGGAAAAAAAAAACATTTTTTGAAAATGGAAAATTTTAGCGCAATTCAATATATATATATATAAAAAACTATGTTAAAATTTAAAAAAAAAAGAAAAAAAAAAGATTAATTAGTAAAATCAATCATGATGTTAAGTTTAATGTTACAATTACCCTGAGGTCAATTATTACAATAATAAAAAAAATAATTAATCTGGTAGTTGGAACTTTACAAAAGAAATTCATGTCAAAATGTGAATTAAAAAAAGTTCATGCCGATATTGAAATAATAATAAACAGCAAGTTTTTTGGACTTATTTTGGAATATTTAAAAAAAAAAAAAAAGATAAGATTATAATAATTAACACTGTGTGGTGGTTGAGCTGATTCAGCAGTAATAAACGATAAATAAACCGAGTCCGATTCTCCAGGTCCGATTCTCCAGGTCCGATTCTCCAGGTCCGATTTTCCAGGTCCGATTCTGAAGCCTTGCAGAACTCCGGCCTCTGAGACGATCAGAGCGAATAAGAAAGGAGCCTCTTCCTCTTCTCTGACCTTTGAGAAGGTGTGAAGAATGAGGATAATCACAGCGACTCGTACACGATCGCTTTCAGACCAGACACCCGTCTGCTCCCAATCCCTCGCTCCCTCCCTCCATCTTCCCCTCGCTCCCTCCCTCCATCTTCCCCTCGCTCCCTCCCTCCATCTTCCCCTCACTCCCTCCCTCCATCTTCCCCTCACTCCCTCCCTCCATCTTCCCCTCACTCCCTCCCTCCATCTTTCCCTCACTCCCTCCCTCATTCCCCTGTTTCCCTCCCTCCATCTTCCCCTCACTCCCTCCCTCATTCCCCTGTTTCCCTCCCTCCATCTTCCCCTCGCTCCCTCCCTCCATCTTCCCCTCACTCCCTCCCTCATTCCCCTGTTTCCCTCCCTCCATCTTCCCCTCGCTCCCTCCCTCCATCTTCCCCTCACTCCCTCCCTCATTCCCCTGTTTCCCTCCCTCCATCTTTCCCTCACTCCCTCCCTCCATCTTTCCCTCACTCCCTCCCTCCATCTTTCCCGTATCCCTCCATCTTTCCCCTGTTTCCCTCCCTCCATATTTCCCTCCCTCCATCTTTCCTGTATCCCTCCATCTTTCCCCTGTTTCCCTCCCTCCATCTTCCCCTCACTCCCTCCCTCCATCTTTCCCCTGTTTCCCTCCCTCCATCTTTCCCTCCCTCCCTCCCTCCCTCATTCCCTTGTTTACCTCCCTCCATCTTTCCCTCACTCCCTCCCTCCATCTTTCCCTCACTCCCTCCCTCCATCTTTCCCTCACTCCCTCCCTCCATCTTTCCCTCACTCCCTCCCTCCATCTTTCCCCTGTTTCCCTCCCTCCATCTTTCTGTCACTCTCTCCCTCCATCTTTCCCTCACTCCCTCCCTCCATCTTTCCCTCCCTCCATCTTTCCCTCACTCTCTCTCTCCATCTTTCCCTCACTCCCTCCCTCCATCTTTCCCTCCCTCCATCTTTCCCTCACTCTCTCTCTCCATCTTTCCCTCACTCCCTCCCTCCATCTTTCCCGTATCCCTCCATCTTTCCCCTGTTTCCCTCCCTCCATATTTCCCTCCCTCCATCTTTCCTGTATCCCTCCATCTTTCCCCTGTTTCCCTCCCTCCATCTTCCCCTCACTCCCTCCCTCCATCTTTCCCCTGTTTCCCTCCCTCCATCTTTCCCTCCCTCCCTCCCTCCCTCATTCCCTTGTTTACCTCCCTCCATCTTTCCCTCACTCCCTCCCTCCATCTTTCCCTCACTCCCTCCCTCCATCTTTCCCCTGTTTCCCTCCCTCCATCTTTCCCTCACTCTCTCTCTCCATCTTTCCCTCACTCCCTCCCTCCATCTTTCCCTCACTCTCTCTCTCCATCTTTCCCTCACTCCCTCCCTCCATCTTTCCCTCACTCCCTCCCTCCATCTTTCCCTCACTCCCTCCCTCCATCTTTCCCTCACTCCCTCCCTCCATCTTTCCCTCACTCCCTCCCTCCATCTTTCCCGTATCCCTCCCTCCATCTTCCCCTCACTCCCTCCCTCATTCCCTTGTTTCCCTCCCTCCATCTTCCCCTCACTCCCTCCCTCATTCCCTTGTTTCCCTCCCTCCATCTTTCCCTCACTCCCTCCCTCCATCTTTCCCCGTTTCCCTCCCTCCATCTTTCCCCTGTTTCCCTCCCTCCATATTTCCCCCCTTTCCCTCCCTCCATCTTTCCCTCACTCCCTCCCTCCATCATTCCCCTGTTTCCATCCCTCCATCTTTCCCTCCCCTCCCTCCGAATAACAATCTGACCGTGAGCGTTTTCTCGGAAACGGATTTAGGGACGTTGGCTCTGAGTCGTGAGGGCATGATAACGAAAAGCTGACCAGTCTGTACTACAGCGCTCCGTTCGGGGACTGAGCGAATCAGTCGAAGTACAACCCCAGGTCCAAAAAAGTTGGGACGCCGTGTAAAACGTAAACAGAAGGCGATGATCTGCGAATCTCATAAAACCCGTACTTTATTCACAATAGAACACAGAAATCACATCACATGTTGAAACGGGAAATAAACGAGGTCATTCGGAATCCGATGCCGCAACACGTCTCATTTCGTAACTAATTATGTTAACTGGCAGCAGGTCAGTGAGATGACTGGGTCTAAAAAGAGGATCTTAGAGAGGCGGATTCTCTCAGAAGTAAAGATGGGATGGAATCTGGACGGAAGCAGATGTTGCTCTAAAACCTGTGTATACCTTTCAGCATTGATGATGCCTTTCCAGATGTGCCAGCTGCCCATTCCATAGACACTAATGCACCGCCATACCATCAGACACGCGGGCTTTTGAACTGAGCGCTGATTAAAAGCCGGACGGTCCCCCTCCTCTTCAGTCCTCTTTAGTTTAGAGTTTCCAAAAAGAATTTAAAATTCGCTTCGTCTGACCACAGAACAGTTTTCCACGTCGCCTCGGTCCATTTTAAATGAGCTTTGTCCCAGAGAACATGGCGGTGTTTCTGGATCATGTTCACATACGGCTTCTTCTCTGCGTGACAGAGCTTTACCCAGCGTCTGTGGGTGTCACGGCGAACCGTGTTCACAGACAGTGAGTACTGGAGGTGTTTCTGAGCCCGTGCCGTGATTTCCTTTACAGAATCAGGCCTGTTTTTAACGCGGTGCCGCCTGAGGACCCGAAGATCACGGGCATGCGATGTTGATTTTCCCCCTCGTCCCGTACGCACAGAGATTTCTCCAGACTCTCCGAATATTTTGATGATATTACGTCCTGTAGATGATGAGATATTCAGTCTTCGCAATTTTACGCGGAGGAACATTATTCTGAAATCGTTCCACAGGTTGTAGACGCAGTTTTTCGCAGATTGGTGAACCTCTGCCCTCTATCTTTACTTATGAGAGACTCCGCCTCTCTAAGATCCTCTTTTTATACCCAATCATCTTACTGATCCATTCCCAATCAACCTCCAGCTGTTTCTTTTGACTAACACTTACTTCTCCAGCCTTCTGTTGCCCCGTCCCAACTTTTTTTGAGACGTATCGCGGCCATCGAATTCAAAATTACCTTCTTTTTTCTTTCTTTCTTTCTTAAAGCGGTACATTTCCTCAGTTTACACGTGTGATATGTTTTCTCTGCTCTGTTGTGAATGACGGACGGGTTTTATGAGATTCGCAGATCATCGCGTTCTGTTTTTATTTACGTTTTACACAGCGTCCTAACTTTTTTTTGGAATCGGGGTCGTATAAAGAAAAATAAACACACACACACATACAAAAAAAAAAAAAAAAAAAAAAAAAGCCCGAGCTGTTAGTCCTGATGTAGAGTACACAAATATTTGAATAATGATGCATCGTGTATCGAAAAGCGATGACAGCTCATCTGGCATGAAAAAGAGACTTGTAATCTGCCTTAGGTCCTGAGAACACTCAATCTCTGACTTGTTGTGTGTGTGTGTGTGTGTGTGTGTGTGTGTGTGAGAAGTGTCCCAGGCCGTAGGTGGAGCTAAACTTAGATGCTGGAGGAAGGAGCTGACTTTTCCCTGCGTCTGCTCGGTAATAAAGGAGGCGATGCCTGTTCGCCTTTTAGGGTGGTGATATATGAGTACGGCTGTATACCGTACAACATCATAATGACATTACATCATTATTTCTAGACGCCGTGCGGCTGCCGAAATACGCTCCGGGATTATTAAAACAAGATGCGTATTTTTTTTTTTTTTAAAGAACAAACATACCTTGCAAAAAAAAAACAAAAAAAACACAGTAAAGGAATAATCACCACTCTGTATCACTGTAATATATTCATATATATAAATATATACATACAGTACGTACATATATACAGTGGATATAAAAAAGTCTACACACCCTTGTTAAAATGAAGCAAATGAACGACACTAAGATAAATCGAGTCGGATCTTTTCTCACCTCTAATGTGCAATTGCGAAGTAAACAAATAAAGTTAAAGAAACGACCAGAAACTTTTTTTTTATTTAGGGAAAACGGGAAGAGAAAAAAAAAAACTTTGCAGTGACCTGGTTGCGTAAGTATACACACCCCTAAACTAATACTTTGTTGAAGCAGCTTTTGATGTTATTACTCCGCTGGGTGTTTTCGAGGACGAGTCTGTCAGCGTGTCGGATCTCGACTCGGTATTATTTTACGCGGGGACACTCTTTATTACAGGAACATTCCAGATCCAGCAGACCGTGAGGGCGTCGCCTGTGCACAGGTCACACGGGTTTTTAGTCGGATTCAGGTCTGGGTCTTGGTCTTCTCGTGGTGAAGCTGTTCCTTTGTCGTCGTGCTGAAAGGGGAAATTCCTTTTCGTCTTCGGTTGACTAGGAGACACCTGAAGGTTCTGCACTGAAATCCACTGGTATCTGGAGGTATTCAGGATTCCCTCCAGTTCTGGCTGAAGAAAGGCAGCTCTAAAGCATGTGGCACCAACACCGTGCCTCGCCCTGGCGTTCATGGAGTGATTAGCGGTCTTGTTCTGGCTTGTTTTGTTCTAGCGTGGTCTCATCGGATCAGAACACATTCTATCACATGGGTTTGGGGTGAGTTATTGCTGTCAGTTGCTAACTAATAATCCTGAATAACTTCATAACCGTGAAACTGTGATGGAAATACAGTCTGATACGGACCAATACAGACTAATACAGACCAGTACAGTCTGATAGAGACCAATACAGTCTGATACAGACAGATACAGTCTGATACAGACTAATACAGTCTGATACAGACAGATACAGACCAATACAGTCTGATAGAGACCAATACAGTCTGATACAGACAGATACAGTCTGATACAGACCAATACAGTCTGATACAGACAGATACAGACCAATACAGTCTGATACAGACGAATACAGACCAATATAGTCTGATACAGACCAATACAGACTAATACAGACCAATATAGTCTGATACAGACCAATACAGACTAATACAGACCAATATAGTCTGATACAGACCAATACAGACTGATACAGACCAATACAGACTGATACAGACCAATACAGACTGATACAGACCAATACAGTCTGATACAGACAGATACAGTCTGATAGAGACCAATACAGTCTGATACAGACTAGTACAGTCTGATACAGACGAATACAGTCTGATACAGACCAATACAGACTTATACAGACCAATACAGACTGATACAGACCGATACAGACTGATACAGACCGATACAGTCTGATACAGACAGATACAGACTAGTACAGTCTGATACAGACCAATACAGACTGATACAGACCAATACAGACTGATACAGACCGATACAGTCTGATACAGACCAATACAGACTGATACAGACCGATACAGTCTGATACAGACCGATACAGTCTGATACAGACCAATACAGTCTGATACAGACCAATACAGACTGATACAGACCAGTACAGTCTGATAGAGACCAATACAGTCTGATACAGACCAATACAGTCTGATACAGACCAATACAGACTAATACAGACCAGTACAGTCTGATAGAGACCAATACAGTCTGATACAGACAGATACAGTCTGATACAGACTAATACAGTCTGATACAGACAGATACAGACCAATACAGTCTGATAGAGACCAATACAGTCTGATACAGACAGATACAGTCTGATACAGACCAATACAGTCTGATACAGACAGATACAGACCAATACAGTCTGATACAGACGAATACAGACCAATATAGTCTGATACAGACCAATACAGACTAATACAGACCAATATAGTCTGATACAGACCAATACAGACTAATACAGACCAATATAGTCTGATACAGACCAATACAGACTGATACAGACCAATACAGACTGATACAGACCAATACAGTCTGATACAGACAGATACAGTCTGATAGAGACCAATACAGTCTGATACAGACTAGTACAGTCTGATACAGACGAATACAGTCTGATACAGACCAATACAGACTTATACAGACCAATACAGACTGATACAGACCGATACAGACTGATACAGACCGATACAGTCTGATACAGACAGATACAGACTAGTACAGTCTGATACAGACCAATACAGACTGATACAGACCAATACAGACTGATACAGACCGATACAGTCTGATACAGACCAATACAGACTGATACAGACCGATACAGTCTGATACAGACCGATACAGTCTGATACAGACCAATACAGTCTGATACAGACCAATACAGACTGATACAGACCGATACAGTCTGATAGAGACCAATACAGTCTGATACAGACCAATACAGTCTGATACAGACCAATACAGACTAATACAGACCAATATAGTCTGATACAGACAGATACAGTCTGATACAGACCAATACAGTCTGATACAGACCAATACAGACTAATACTGACTAATACAGTCTGATACAGACCAATACAGACTAATACTGACTAATACAGTCTGATAGAGTCTGATACAGACTAATACAGTCTGATACAGACCAATACAGACTAACACAGACTAATACAGTCTGATACAGACTAATATAATCTGATACAGACTAATACAGTCTGATACAGACTAATACAGACCAATACAGTCTGATACAGAACAATAAGACTAATACAGACTAATACAGTCTGATACAGACTAATATAATCTGATACAGACTAATACAGTCTGATACAGACTAACACAGACTAATACAGTCTGATACAGACTAATATAATCTGATACAGACTAATACAGTCTGATACAGACTAATACAGACCAATACAGTCTGATACAGAACAATAAGACTAATACAGACTAATACAGTCTGAATCACAGCAAAATTGATTCTTTTTGTTTCCTGTTTGGTTTGGTTTCACTTTTGAATAATATAAATGAGCTAAAATCTGTTTGTCTGAGAGGCGTGTAAGGCGTACAACGTTCCGTTCACTGGTACAAAATATATCAACGGAAAGATGTCGAATTCTACCAAGTGTATGTAGAAATCATAAAAAATCCCCCAAGCACCGAGAACACGGATCTGAAGCTGAATAAATGATTCGATAACGATATAAATAACGTGTTTAAAGCTGGAGTTTGGTCATTGGGTTTGACCCACAGATTCACTTACTTCAGGTGAGTCGATTCCGAGTCAAATCACTTTCTCACAGTTCATTCAGAACCGGACCGAGCTGACCTGGATGCTTTCGTGACGGTTGTTTCATTCCCCCGCGCTCAGCTGTGTTCTCAACCGCGTAAAGAACCGCAGTAAAGTGGAGAACACACCAGGGTTTCCGTTCAAACACACTAAACACTCTGTTTGTGTAAACACACCGGAATAGCGAGCACATGGGATTTTAGCTTTTAGGTTGAATCTGCACCTGCACACACTAGCAAAAAAAAAAAACACCTTTAAAGACGACCGTTTAATCCAAAGAAGACCTGAAAAACTCCAAGTGGAAAAGCACAGAGAGAGAGAGAGAGAGAGAGAGAGAGAGAGAGAGAGAGAGAACGCAACGTTAGCAACAAATGCACCTGCAGAGCTTGCAAGAAAATTCTCCAAAAACATTCAAGCCAAGAGACGTTAGAAAACAGTAACTGGCTCAATTTAATAAAGAAGGCCCAGGGAGGCTGTGCAGGTCTCCATCAGCATATCCATCATGTAGCACAAGTTCAAACGAGGAGCTGTGAAAGCTTACTAACAAGGAAATAGCTCATTAGCCTGAGTGAGAGCAGCCATCACAGAGGAGCAGCAGATGAAAACAAATGACTCTGTGAGAGCTACTGGATGATCTCTCTCTCGATATATGCCGTATACAGCTATATACAGTATACAGTACATGCTGTAATGATCTACAGTCCCCTCCGAAAGTATTGGAACACGAGACCGGGTCATTAGTGTGTGCGGAACACCGAGGACGTCTGGGTTCGAGATCAGAAGATGGAGATGAGACGAGAGTTCAGGATTTCAGTTTTTATTTCCTGGTGTTTACGTCTAGACGTGTTAAACACCATGAAACACACAACCTTCTGTATCAGAACACACTGTTTTTAGGTGAGCAAAAGTATAGGAACAGTCTTGAAGTAAATAACACTTAATATTTGTTGTATATATTGTTGAAGAATAACATGACTCTGTTCGTCTGCGTGTTCTCCAGGTATATGATGGGTGTAAATCTGGAGGGCAGAGATCTGTCGTTCATGGACGACGGTTATCAGGTGAACCCTAAACTGGTGGTTATCGTACTCAACAACGAGCGGGAATGGGAGAAGGTGAGTTTCTTTTGCTTTTCTTTCACTTTTAATATCTTTCTTCTCAACCCAAAACTGAAGGTGGTGGGCAGGGTGGTCATCCTGGTCAGGGTGGTGGTCCGAGTCTGCCCCGGGACTTCCGGGGGGAAGTTTTGGTTGGGAAAAGTTACGTTGAACAGTGGTGTAGATCTGTGGTGTCGTTAGTGTTCAGGGTGAGACGGTGAGACTGAGCAGCGGTTCGAAAAGAGAGAGAATAAAGAGAGTGTTTATAGCTGCTGTAACGTAAAGTGAGAACAAGAAGGAACTCACTTCGCCGACGTTCCGCACCGTTACATGTAACAATAAACGGATAAAAAGCATCTCTTAAACGAATCCGAAACTGTTCACGGCGGCAAATCAATTTGGTGCTATATTTCTTTATTTTCTTGCCGATTTTCCTTCTTTCTTTCCCTCCATCACTTTGTCTCTCCGCCTTTCTTTTTCTGTCCCTCTTTCTTGCGGTCTTATTTTCTTTCTTTCTGTATGTCTGTCTCATTATTTCTCTCGCTCTTTCTCTCTGGACCTCTTTATTAATCGCACAGTCTTTCTGTTCTGTTCTGTTCTGTTCTTTCTTTGGGGTGGTTGTTGATGTATTTTCCTATGATAGCACCCTCCCCCCCAGCAAACTTCCACAAAGACACGGCGTGATGTTATAACACACAGCAGAACGCTCTCGTGAGCACGACATGTGCTAACTTTCAGCTGAAAGGATCTCGAATACAAGCAAAATGGTCGCACCAAGCATTTCCCTCAACAGGAAGAGGAAAGTGTGGGGTATAAATGCGTACTTTGGGGTTACTTGTGTGTGTGTGTGTGTGTTTCATGGTTGAGTTGTTGAGTTCCACACTGAATCATTATTTCCTGAATGTTTTCTCTTTGTGCCTTCACTCGTGTTTTTTGGATCGTTTCAGTCTTCTCAGTTTGCTCTCTCGCGTCGCGCTTAATTTAGCTAATTGACTAAACAACGCATTGGTTTTCTTCATAATAATCTCTCCTGTTAGCCTCGTTCTCTCTTCCTGTCATTAGTTTTAGGTGTTCTCTCGTTCTTTCTCTCCTCTCCACGCTCTTGTTTTCCTAATCACTTCCTCGCTCACACGTTCTTTTTAACGACTTGTTATTTCTCCAAGGTGCAATCGGTTTACGCAGTGCTCAGGTCATTTTCTCTTTCTTTTCGTTCTTTTATTCATTTCCACTGCGTGCTATAACCACTCCAAAAAAAAAAAAAATAATAATCAAGGGTCGGATTTCCTGAGGAAATCCTGACGGATCAGGGATTCGACTTCATCTCACGTCTCATGAAGCAGCTTCAGCACCAATCAGGTATCAGAAACGGACGGACTCGTGACCAGACTCAGCAAGTTTGTCACAGATTGAGAGTCTTTGATGAATGGCTGCCTTTTCTGCTTTAGAGAGAGACCACGTACATCCACTGGGTTCTCTCATTTCGAGCTGGTGTATGGCTGGCCTATTCAGGGACCAAAAAGGAAACTGGTGCCTAAAATGGAACTTGTTCAGTACTGGAGATGAGAGACCACCTGGAGAGGTATCGAATCTGCAAGCAACTCAGCAAACTGGTATGATCAGTATGAGTGCCAACCTGGGCAGAAAATCCTCCTCCTGTTTCCCACCTCCACAAGTAAACTGCTTGCCAAGTGGCAGGGGCCATCTTCTATTGTCTGTAAGATGGTTCCTGTTATCTATGATGTAGACCGTTCAGCCCAGGGCAGAAAGACGCAAACTTCCCATGTGGACCTTCTCACGAACTGGAAAGAGTGGTCTTGATGGTAGGTGGAGGCGGATGAAGAGTTGGCCTTTGATACGGAAGGGTAGAGACAGCAAGGGCAGATAAACTTGGAACATCTGGCCAAACACCAGCAGCATTTTACTGCAGCATGTCTTTAAGGTGTCCCCAAAAGTGGTCCAGCAGAAAGCAGAAAGGACGCGCCTTCTGAAGCACACCATTCATTTGAATGATCAGACACCTGTCACACAGAGGCCATGCAGGGTACCAGAGAGACACCGAAGGTTGAGGCACAGAAGAGAGAGATTTCCACCATGAGGAACATGAGCATGAGCATGACTGATCCTACAGTGAGTGAGGCAGCACTACTGCTCAAAGGTCATACTGTCTGGAAGCTTATGAGATCAAGTCCCAGCATCACCAAGCTGCCCCATGTTGGGCCCTTGAGCAAGGCCCTTAATGCTCAGCTGCTCAGATGTCTAAAAAATTGTAACGCAACAAAGTAGATCATTATAAATGTATAAATGTCATCATACCTAAAATGATGACTCCTTTCAGAAGGGCATGAACCTCTGTAAGTTCAGTGTAGTCTTCAAGGTTGGTGCTTACCTAATGCCCTGCATCAGTGGCTTCATAGAGAACATAAGGTTTTGCTACATTTATTACCACCCTCGACCTCTGTAAAAGATGTTGGAAGGTTCTGTTGGAGGTGAACACCAGGGAGTACACGGCCTTCAGAACTCCACTGAGCTCGGTCTGTTCCAGTTTACAGTCACGCAGCTTGGCTTGCCCGGGGCTCCTGCCACTTTCCAACGCCTAATGGACCATGTCCTGGAAGGTTTTGAAGGTTGCTGTGCAGCCTACCGGGATGCATCTATAGTGACACCTGGGACGATCATCTCCAGGATTTGGTCGTCAGAAGGATACATGAAGCAGGCTTAAGACTAAGCATGCACAAATGCAAATGGGTCAAAATTTGGAGCCATAGTTATAATAGCTCTAGACATTGAACAAAAAAAACAGGTGCTGTCTGTCCTCAGGCTAGTGGGGTGGTACAGATGGTTTGCACCCCAGTTCTCTTGTGTAAGTCCCACTTACGGACCACCAAACTGGCCAAAAACCCAGCAGAGAGGACAAAGGCCTGGAGAAAATCCTTTACCACTCTCAACCCATATTAACGTACCTCTCCAGTTCTTCAGAGTCTAGATTGTACTCGGCAGTTCCTGTTTCAAAGATGCTTCAGTTCTAGGAGAACACAGGAGAACCCTGTAGGAGAGAGACCATTCTTCTACTGCCTGTCTTTCTTTCTTTCTTTCTCTCATTTTCTCTTGCACACGCAATCTCTGAAACCCTGCAGTGAGTGTATGAAGAGTGCCACACTAATCATTTCTCACTGCATTGGGCTAGAACAGGGGTGTGAGGAGATGGTGCTGACAGAGCTTACACGCACACACACACACACACACGCACACACACACACACACTTGGATGACAACGCAAACACACTTGAGACAATTACAAAACATCAGTGCTAAATGTACACACATTAGACTGTCTCACACATTCTCACAATAACTCAGCCTGAGGGAGGAAGTGACTGAAAAAACAATGCAATGTGTGTGTGTGTGTGTGTGTGTGTGTGTGTGTGTGTGTGTGTGTTATAGATGGGCCGCTGGGAGAACCATTCATTGATACTGAAATTTCCAGTGTGGCCACGGTACAACTCCTTTGGTGATGCAGAAGCGGACGAAAATCACCTGAGCATCGTGACATTAGAGGAGAAGCCGTTTGTTATTGTGGACGACGTGGACATTCTGACGGGGACCTGCGTCCGTAACTCTGTCCCCTGCAGGAAACACATCAAAGAGTAAGACTCTTCTAAACATCAGACATCAAAGAGTTAGACTCTCCTAAACATCAGACATCAAAGAGTAAGACTCTCCTAAACATCAGACATCAAAGAGTAAGACTCTCCTAAACATCAGACATCAAAGAGTTAACTATCCTAAACATCAGACATCAAAGAGTAAGACTCTCCTAAACATCAGACATCAAAGAGTAAGACTCTCCTAAACATCAGACATCAAAGAGTCAACTCTCCTAAACATCAGACATCAAAGAGTAAGACTCTCCTAAACATCAGACATCAAAGATTAAGATTCTTCTAAAAAATCACACATCAAAGAGTTAGACTCCTAAACATCAGACATCAAAGAGTAAGACTCCTAAACATCAGACATCAAAGAGTAACACTCTCCTAAACATCAGACATCAAAGAGTAATAATCTTCTAAACATCAGACATCAAAGAGTTAAGACTCTCCTAAACATCAGACATCAAAGAGTAAGACTCCTAAACATCAGACATCAAAGAGTAACACTCTCCTAAACATCAGACATCAAAGAGTAATAATCTTCTAAACATCAGACATCAAAGAGTAAGACTCCTAAACATCAGACATCAAAGAGTAAGACTCTCCTAAACATCAGACATCAAAGAGTAATACTCTTCTAAACATCAGACATCAAAGAGTAAGACTCTCCTAAACATCAAAGAATAATACTCTCCTAAACATCAAAGAGTAAGACTCTTCTAAACATCACCACATCAAAGAGTAAGACTCTCCTAAACATCAAAGAGTAAGACTCTCCTAAACATCAAAGAGTAAGACTCTCCTAAACATCAAAGAGTAAGACTCTCCTAAACATCAAAGAGTAAGACTCTCCTAAACATCAAAGAGTAAGACTCTCCTAAACATCAAAGAGTAAGACTCTCCTAAACATCAAAGAGTAAGACTCTCCTAAACATCAGACATTAAAGAGTAAGACTCTCCTAAACGTGTGTGTGTGTGTGTGTGTGTGTGTGTGTGTGTTTACAGTAACAGTACAGGTGGATCGTATGTAAAGCAGTGCTGTAAGGGCTTTTGTATCGATATCCTAAAGAAGATCGCCAGGAACGTAAAGTTCACGTATGACCTTTACCTGGTGACTAACGGCAAACACGGCAAGAAAATCAACAACATGTGGAACGGCATGGTGGGCGAGGTCAGTAAATACAACACCGTCGTGTTAACGTCACGTATACAGCTCCGGAGACGCCTGTAGCTCACGCACTGCCTCTCTGCTCGTCTTTGCACTGTAGGTGGTTTATAAGAAGGCCGTGATGGCCGTCGGTTCATTGACCATAAACGAGGAGAGGTCAGAGGTCATCGACTTCTCTGTGCCGTTCGTGGAGACGGGGATCAGCGTCATGGTTTCCCGCAGCAACGGAACCGTATCGCCCTCGGCCTTTCTGGGTAAATCCGAGAGTTCTCAAAGAAAACCAACTGTGGCTCTGTCTTCTTATTTATTTATTATTTATTTTTCACCGACTTCCTGTCTTTCTCTTCCTGTAGAGCCGTTCAGCGCATCGGTGTGGGTGATGATGTTCGTCATGTTACTCATCGTCACGGCAATCGCCGTCTTCCTGTTCGAGTTCATCAGTCCACTGGGCTTCAACAGAAACCTCGCACAGGGCAAAGGTACAAACCAACGTCACCCAGACACAACGGGATCCTTCTCTCCTTCTAGCTTTCTTTAATTATTTATATCTTATAGTTTTGTTTATGGCAGATGTTGTGTCTACTGTGTTTTAATTTACGACCTAACGTTATGTTACAACTTGGCGCAACTATTACTTTTATTGTTCGTCCATAAACGTTAGACGTTGAAGCTAGGCTATGGTGGATAGAGAGGTTACATTCTATTTCTGGCTAGTTATTATTAATGCACGATGACTGAAGTATTCATCTGAACCTCTTCCTCTATCTCCAGACCCCCACGGTCCATCTTTCACAATCGGCAAGGCCGTCTGGCTTCTGTGGGGTCTCGTATTCAATAACTCTGTACCAGTACAGAACCCCAGAGGCACGACCAGTAAGTTCATAGTGTCCGTGTGGGCCTTCTTTGCCGTGATCTTCCTGGCCAGTTACACTGCGAACCTGGCTGCCTTCATGATCCAGGAGGAGTTCGTGGACCAGGTCACTGGGCTCAGTGACAGAAAAGTATGATTGGATTTTCTTATACACCTTCTAACCTGCTAACCTGCGTGCATTTTGTGTAGGAGCTCCACATTTTAACCTCAGAATACATCAAAAGAGCTTTCCTTAACCCCTCCCCCACCCACCCAGTAAAACAGCAAATGAACCTATCGACATATGAATCTGGAATGAGCACCGCCCCTTTCCCACTTTAGTAACGTTTTGACCAGCACTCGCGTCCGTGTTTTCACAGTAAATAGAGGATGTTTTACTTACGTTAGCATTAGACAGGTATGAAACGACATGTAACTATATTTATTAGGGTATTAGGGATGCCACCAAAATCTGCCCAAAAATCTACAGCGTTTTTTTTTATTCCGGTCTCTGTGAGATTACGCAATTTACCTCTTTAAAGTTGGCAGGTCTGTTTTTTGTCAGTTCATGAAGAACAGTACTCATAGAATCCACCATTTGCTGTGCCGCTTAATGTCACGCTAAACCTTCCCAAACTAGTTTTCTTGCTTTTTCAGTTCCAGAGCCCGTATTCCTTCTCGCCGCCATTTCGTTTTGGTACAGTCCCAAATGGCAGCACTGAGAGGAACATCAGGAAGAACTACCCAGATATGCACCAGTACATGGTCAAATACCACCAATCCGGCGTCCAGGACGCATTGGTCAGCCTTAAGACGGGGTACGACCTCACCAGCCTTGCGTATTTGCTTCCTGTGGATCATTGAGATCGCTGAGTTTTGCCATTAAGTAGAATTTCTCTAATTCCATTCAGTTCCTCAGTTGTAACCTGTCACAACCTGCAGCTGTCTTCATGAAGCTGTCTTCATTATTGGTTTGCACAGCAAGCTGGATGCATTCATCTACGACGCGGCTGTGTTGAACTACATGGCAGGGCGAGACGACGGATGTAAGCTGGTGACCATCGGCAGCGGCTACGTCTTCGCCACCACCGGTTACGGCATCGCCCTCCAGAAAGGATCCTACTGGAAGCGGCATGTGGACCTTGCCATTCTAGGGATCATCGGAGATGGTAGGATCATCGCGACTTATTTTTCATATCCACCAGTGTACAAATATCTAATTCATAGATGTCGAGACTTCCCACATCGGTCATTCGGTGTGTTCACGTCTGTGCTAAATTAATTTATTGTCTGTAATTAATTAATTAATTGATTGAGGATTTTGTTTGTGAGCTGATCCAAAGATTTGTTTGTTTATTCTGTACTAGGTGAGATGGAGGAGCTGGAGGCTCAGTGGCTCACGGGTATCTGCCATAATGAGAAAAATGAAGTGATGAGCAGTCAGCTGGATGTGGACAACATGGCTGGTGTGTTCTACATGCTGGCAGCTGCCATGGCGCTCTCTCTGATCACCTTCTGCTGGGAACACCTGTTCTACTGGCGACTGCGGTACTGCTTCACTGGACTATGCTCGGGGCGACCTGGACTTCTTTTTACAATAAGCAGGGTAAGGAATACAATCTAACGAAGACGTAGAAACCTAGGGATTCATTAATACCAGTCGGACACTGTGCTCAATACCAACGTTGGAACAACATTAAACCATGTGATAACCAACCTAAACTGTGAAATCACCGTTGTACGTCTGTTTATATGCCTCTTTGTGTCTGTCTAGGGTATCTGGAGTTGTATTCATGGTGTTCACATTGAGATGAAGAAGCTTCCTGTGTTGGATTTCAGTCCTCAGGCCAACATGTTGCACCTGCTGAAATCGGCCAAAGAGATTACGACTCTAGGGGTAACCTCACCTAAACGGCCCATCGCTAGCATCCTCCCCCCTACACCCGGACTGCTAGAACTTATTAGTGGTAGCAAAGGCAATAACCTTGCTCCAAAAGAGGCGATCTATAACAATACCAACACCATGCTTGCAAACCGCCACAAAGAGCCTCTAAACAACACCCTTTTGCCTGGTCAGTGTGCCCTTAGCCTTGCTGATGCCCAGTCTGGTGTGGCAGTCAGCGGAGGCACAGGAGGAGGTAGTGGTGGTGACTCGGGAGGACTGCCTGCCTCCAAATCCCGTGCTCTCTGGAAAAAGTCAGTCGAAACTCTGCGACAGACCCAAGGACCATCCCAAAATTCCCCACCTTCCTCCGCACCAGTCTTTGAGCCACATGCAACTATGAAAAGCCAGAGGTATTTGCCTGAAGACCTGCCTGCACGCTCAGACTTGTCTGACAGTTCTGGCCGCATGGACCTTCAAAAGCAGCACAAGGTCAAAGAGACGCTCCGGAAGCGTAACCGTCTGCCACGGGACCTAAGCGACGTGGAACTCTCTGCATTGCCTGGCCAGCAGAGCCAGCAGAGCAATCACAGTGCTCAGATATATTCCCAGAATAGTCAGAGCAGCCAGATCTACACCATTGACTCTGTAGACCAGGAGCACGGACTACACTACCCGGACATATTCAACGAGCACAGAGACAACAAGCACCGCCCTTCGTCTTCTTCAGAGCAACAGCCAATACTGCAGCTTAACAGCAATCTGTTCCCTCAGGCTCACGAGCCGGACGTCATGCAGAACGCCACGACTGCTGCCAAGGAGAAAAAGTACAATACTTACGGAAAGCCTGGTGGGGTAGGACTCAGTCCAGCAGTGACCACTCCTGCCCAGGACCACAGACACACCCACTGCCGTAGCTGTCTTTCAAAGTTCTCCAACTATTCTGGGCTTTATACCATGCGACCTCCTCAGTATCGCTGTGAGGCCTGTCTGCACTCTGCCAACCTGTATGACATAAGTGAGGATCAGTTCCTGCACCCTAACGCAGGTGCCATTCGAGGCGGGAGTGTAGACAGGAGCTTCTGCGCATTTCTGCCACAACCCAATGCTTCCTTCACGGCCTACCTTCCCCAGAGTGACCAAGAAGGTGAAGGGCTCATTAGTCACTATCAAAATGAGGGCATTTACATCCATCGCCAGCACTCTTATGAGAACCTGCCTCAAAAGAATTCTTCACGACGCGTTAGCCTTCAGGACAGCACTCCTCACACTAACCTGCACACGTCCACCATGGTCCCGGATAAGCTTCCAAAGAGCCAGTCGGCGCAGCTCAACCACACGCTTGCTTCAGTAGGCGTTAGCGGGCTCGGCATCGGTCGGCGCAGCAAATCGATGTACCCAGCCCGTCCGACCGAGAACCCTTTCCTGCAGACGCTCCGCGACGACCAGCGCCTGGCTCACGGCCGCAGCTCCACGGACATTTACAAACAGCTGGTGCCACTTACATTAAGTCCGGTTGTCGACGGCAAGGGGCTCGGCATAGGGGTGGCAACACCTGACCTCTTTTACCCCGAGCATGTAATGCCTTATGTAGCCCTTTCCCCAGTCGGCACATTCCCAGCCCCGAGAGCGTTGAGTGCCGGTGGTGCACGACGCGTCTACAAGAGGATGCCCAGCATTGAATCCGACGTCTGAAGGGTTGAAAAAAAACAAAAACAAACTGTGAACCAATGAGATATCGACTCTGAAAAAAAAACGAGCGCTGTACAAAGCATCAGTATTTCCACATGGATATGGATTCATATCGGATTGTTCTGTACAACCAGGAGTTAAAAAAAAAAATCGCATATTTTCTCACGTTTCCTGCTCTTAAGTAAATCCGAGTTCAGCATTTCTTCAGGTCCTCCCCTGTAGTCGAGCGGCAGCTCTGGGTCTTCCACATAAACACCGAAGACGGCACCAGACACAGACGTGCCGTAGAGAGGAAGTGCGAGCTCCGGGAAATCGCCGAGGAGTTTTCCGGTTTTTCCAGAACGAGAAAAGAGCAACCAAAAATTGCCACGTGTGTGACAAAGAAATGAAGTAATGAATTTTCACGACGCCACAAAAAACATCCACAAGAAAACAAAATGTACAAATCCATGTACAAATGTACAAATCCCTAAAAAATGCACAAAAATAAACACCCGAAGCCGAATCAAATTAAATCGAATTAACCGCATTGTACGATTTTAAAGCCCACGTTCACATTACGAGCTTCTCTGCATAATTCCGTTTTTGTTTTTATATCAGATCTTAACGGTTCACATAACGTGAATGCGTGCGTCCTCGGAAACGGACAGCTGTTTCAAATCGGAGGTTCCTCTACAATTTAGCGTAAATCGGAAAAACAGACTGTTCTCATATGTATCTAGGACCAAATATGAACGTGGCTCAGGTCCGATCTAGAAAAAAAAAAAAAATCGGATTTTTGTGTTCACACAGTCGTGGAAAAACAATCAGGTCTGTGATGTCATCCTCCCAATCGCCGGGAGATCGTGACGATGCCGCAGCTCTCCCTGCTCAGGAGACTAGGGAGTGAAATCGTCCACGCTTTCTCTGGGTGGGAGGGGCATACTCGCTCTATCCTACCAATCACAGCGACACTAGCCAATCGTAGGCGTCTGTGAGCTCGTGTATGCGGAAGAAGGCGGATTCCTTTTCTACGTGTCACACGCAGCAGTTTGAAAAGACTCTGAGAAAGCACGTTAGGCTTCAACCTCGCCAGAAAATCGGATTTGTGTCACTTCAACCTGGTAGTGTGAACGTACAGGGGGGGAAACAATAATAATAATAATAATAATAATAATAAAGGAAGACCAAACCTATCACACAGTGAAAAGGGTTAGCAAAAAATATTCCGACCAAACGTCCTACCCTAGAGACTTCTATTTTTTCAACTGCATTTTTTTCCTGACTGTGTAATATAAGGAACACCTGGTGTACCCCAGGGCCTTAGTTTAGAATTCCTGAAACTGTTTACCTGCATGCAGAACACGAGAGCAGGACGACGACTTCTCTGAGCCATCAGTGTTGGTCACATACTCATCGCGTACCACATCACGATTATTTCCGTAGTTGTCTAGGAAACTCATACGTGACGAGTCGTTTTTACGGTTTTCTACACTGCCAAATATTCGAGCAAGCGGCGTGCGGAGCATGCGGTTGTTACGGTCCAGGAAAATAGAAAAGAAAAAAAAACGGCAACAAACAAACAAACAAACAGGAAACTACTGATTCTTCTTAAAAGACACAGAGACAGTGATGATGATGATGATGATGATGATGTAATCTGAAATCCTGTACCAACAAAAAATGATGTCACACTCTGCACCGCAGGACCACACAGGACTTCCCATACATCACTTCCTGTAGGATTAAACCCACCTACGCATATCCTACCATTTATTTATTTATTTGTTTGTTTGTTTATTTATTTATTTTCGCCGTTTTCAGATATAATGGTCATCCAGCGATATGCACAATATCAGGTTGCAATATAAACTTTATGTATGAAATTTCCTAGCTGAAATGTTTTATTATTGCTTCACTTGATTTATGAATTGTAATACCTGTGATATTCATTTATAAATGTGATTTAATTGCGTATGTATATATATATATATATATATATGAAAAAATATTAATAATAATAATAATAATAATAATAATAATAATATTAATAATAATAATAACAGCATGTTAATCTTCTCTATGGTCGACTTTCCGAGTTGTTCCTTTCTCATTATTTTATTTTTCGACGTGAATGGCGAGTACATGTTTACAGTGAATATGGAAAAATATGGTTTCATCTCAAATGTGACTTTGATTCTCATTTGAATACATGGCAGAAAAAGAAAGAAAAAAAAAAAAAAAAAAAAAAAAAAGTCAACCTGGACCACATTCTGGCTGTGTCTTCAGTTGTTCTGCGTGTGAAATCGGCGAGGTTTACGTTCGCGGGGCTTGGAATAATCCTGCTCAGCACAAACGATAAAGAAAATAAATACAAAAACAGAAGGAATGTTCAACGGCGTCGGAAGAGAGAGAGAGAGAGAGAGAGATCTTAAAACGTTGGTGTTTCTCTCTGAAGGCCCAGTTTAGATTTCAGTAAGTGCTGAGATGGCATCACGGCTGCTCCGGGATTAGGACGACATGAGTTTGCTCGTTTAAAGACATTTTACAGTTATTTAAAAAAAAACTGCACTTTCACAGCACTCAACATTGATTTAACGCTAACGCCAATTCCTGACTCGAAGTGACCCGATGGTCACTTTACATCAGATTTATTTCCAGATCACGACCCTGCAGTTCTGATTTCGAGTATAACGATGATGGATTTCTGCCATTTAGAGATCGGTGCTGGGTTTCGACGAGAACGCGACGTCATGATGGACGTGAGCAGTTCGTTCTCCAACCGGTTCTCCAGTGAACAATGATCTGTGTTCGGTCTTAACACTATACACCGTCCTACACACGAAGGTGCAGTATGCGCTCACTCAGAAACATGGCAGCAGCTTTACGGGTCGGTTCTCAAAACAAACCTTCAGTTAGGTTCTCATCTGGAAACTGGGACCTTGGGAATGTGGTGCCATTACTTTAATCACCAGTTTTTTTTTTTACGTTACCAGTTAACACCAGTAATAAATCTCCATCAGATATTATTAATACTCTCTCGGAATATCATTCATCACACCAGCGTCTATCAATCATTCTAATGGCAGATCAGGTGAAAGGATGGACGTGTAAATAATGCATACACGTAACATTCAGGAGTAGATTATTAACTGAGAGAGTGTGGAGCGAAACTCTCACCCGGTGCTGCGCAAAATGGCCGCTTCGGAAACCCTTCTGAACTTTGACCCCGGAAGCACTTATTCAAGATAAAAATAAAAGTTGTTTTTTTTTAAATAGCTAACACTAATGATATGAAATGCAGAGTGATTGAAGTAAAAAATTGTTAAAAATAATTTAAAATAATAATAATAATAATAATAAGGCGGCTCTTTTTAAATTATTTATATTATTCAAAATTCTGCTAATTTACATATTTGATAGACCTCGCACTTCTTTTCCCGTATATGTTCCCATATATTTTCAAACGTCAGACATTTGCATTTAGACGGTCAGTAACGTACACGTCCCCGTGAAGGAGCGGTTTCCATAGAGACGTACTCGGAAATTCGATCCGACACCTTGACGACCGATCGGAATCCGGGACTCGACGGTAGCGCGGTACTTTTGAACCAGTGACTCTGCTTCGTCGTAGTGAATCGATTCGTTTAGCGCGTGCGTCCATTATCGAAGGCAGAAGATTCTTTGAAACTCGTCGGACGATTTTCCGGAAGGAGTTCAGGTCCCGCCCGCCGACGTCCCGCTGCACTCCGCGGTCCTTCTCGAGAGTTCCCTCCTGCCCGCCCGAATGATCCGACCCATCAGCTAATTATTAATCCTTTAACGAGAGGAGGGAGAACTTCAAACTGCACGGGGCAGGGCTTCCCCAGGACTCATTTAAATAAGATCTAAAGATATCAAAAATCCCGTCCCCTGACCGCATTAAAGGGGGGGGTTGAGTGGGGGATTCATATTCAGATTATTCTCATTTTGCAAGTCGGACTATTTAACATTAAAGTCCATTAGCGGCATCTTTTAATGAATTATTCATTTTTAAATCTGCATATGGAATGAAAATATTTGAAAAGATCTGAAATGAGACTCACGGACCGATCGTTTGAAGTTAAACCGGAGGAGAGTAGAGGTGTACGGACGGTGTACTAACGGTGTCTCTCCCAGTTCAGCATCGAATCAAACCCCCACGCTGAAAGAACGAATGAGCGTATGAATGAAATGGAGATGTTTCCGAAGCGTCGTCGCCTCAGGACCGCGGCACCACGGACCATTTAACAGCCGAACGGAAGCTCACGAATAGCCGCAATCCTCCAGAATTACGTCTGAAGCGCGTCGTGATTTGTACAGAGCTGTTAACGCCGGACATTATCACACACACACACACGGCTTTAGGCATCCGGATGTAGATTCTCTGACACGGCGAAGAACCCTCGTCCCTCGTTAAAAGTTAAAAGTGCGTAGCTAATCTTATCGCCGAAGACCTCAAGCTCTTAAGTACAGCGACATCGGGAAGATTTTTTTCCTCATGAGCGTACGGTGTTGGAAATATCGGACCAGTTTATCCATCGATGTGCAAGAACCAGCGATTAGTGAAGTCAGACACGCGTGAAAGGGTCGCTGCGGATCAGGAGCCCGGGCGTCGGCTCTGCTGATGATGTAGTGATATACGCCGTATCGTGTTCGGATAACAGCAGCTAGTTATTTATTTATTTATTTATTTATTTATTTATCCGCGTACGTCAAAAGCTTTTAGGTCCGTTCATCATCTACAGCTGCGACGATCTCCCGGGATCACGCGCTCCATCTCGTAGCCTCGGCGCCGCGCGGTTCGACCCCTGTGTCGTGTCAGCGCGCTTTTCATTTCCGCAGAAGGTTGTTTCCGGGTCAGCGGAGCCGCACCGCTCTACGTTTCCGCACGTCTCGGCGCGAGTCGGAGCGTGACGGCCCCTGGCGCTCCGGGTTTGAACGCCTCGTCTGCGTGCGGTTGACGTTTTTCTCGGACTGTATTCCGATGTATGAACGTGTTTCTCATCACTCCGGTTGGTTATTTTAAATCTTTCTGTTTCTCGGGAAAATCGCACGCTCACTGGATAATGTTTTATCTCACCGTTACATTTCACTCATATTTACCTCAGCTCATCTGTTCCTTCAGGCGCAAACTCATCCGTATTCGGTTTTACTGGAGAAATGAAACATTTAGCAGATGAATCCTTCCTCTAATGATTACATTACATCCTCAGGCTAGTTCTCTCTCTCTCTCTCTCTCTCTCTCTCTCTCGCTCTCGCTCTCTCGCTCTTCACTACCATTCTACTCCGGACGTATATTTATATCGATATTTATATTTCTGCGATGTGCATTTCAATACGTCGAACGCCTCCGTACAAATACAGCAGCTTCGGATGGGTGAAGACGATCTCCCCGCCCGTATCCATACTGTGTGTAAGAGTGTGTGTGTGTGTGTGTGTGTGGGAGCTTTTGCTTGATATTCCTATATATATTATAAGGTCCAAATGTGTAGCAGAATAAGCGGAACGAGAACGGAGCGTACGCAACGTAGACGAGATGAAAAAGACGTAGTAAAAGTAGTGACACGCAATCACACACACACACACACATAATCAGGACAACTTTCTTCCTAACGCTGAAGATCGATATCGGGAGGTTTTTCTTTCTTTAGAGGTCTCTCAGGGGGGTGAATACTTATACAAGTCCCCGTGAATCCAAAGTGAACTGTAAACTGTCGGAAGTTCTGGAAGAGGATCAGAATCCGGTTCCGCGTCTCAGACTTTATTCAAAATGAAAAATAACGTGGAACGACCGTGAGGGTCTAAGACGTCGGGAGAAACGGGGATTAGTCCGAGAAGCAAACCCGGGGTCAGTGTTAAGGCTTAACGTGACGCTACCACCACCATGCTTTACAGATGTTCCAGGTGTTCTCATGAGAGTCTCCGAATCTCTGAAACGTCTTCTGGCGAACTTCACACAGGACTTCAGATCATTCGCCAGTCTTCCGCCAGTCTCCGGGGTTTGAGTTCAGCACAAAGCGTGGTTAGTCTGGCGAGACCAAAATCGTACTCATTAGCCTTGACACGAAACGCTACAGTTTGGTAACGTTCCACCGCTGCTCATCAGCCTGAGCACATCATCCCCGCAGTGTGAAGCGTGGTGAGACTTAACATCTTGTTTGCTTCTCTGACTAATCCCCTTATTTATTAGCTCCGGGGTCTTCACGAAGCCGCTTGTTTAGGTGAACTGGAACTGGTGTATTTATACTGAGATCATGTGACATCTTTATTGCACACACGTCGACTCCATTCAACTAATCGCCGTACGTGACGCCTGACGGTAAGATTACGGGAATATTTAAGCAATCCCATTATTTATTTGAAATCGTTTTGCATGTGAACGATATTCGATTTCCCCCCCAGACGCGATGAGACATTTTCTGTGTAGATTCATGACTTATAATCCCACGTGAAGTCCTTTTCAGTTTCCGGGTTGTAACGGTACACACAGTGCGGAGAAGTTCAGGGGGGGGTGAATACTTACGCAAGGCGCTGTAGGTGTCTAAGCTCGGGTTCTTGAAGAAAGGCTTGAAGGAAGACTTTTTTCAGCTGTTGTTGTGTAATGACATTATCATCGTATTATCAGGGAAATCATTGCTTTGAAGTGTGTGTGTGGGGGGGGGGGGGGGGGCGAGAGAGAGCGGCCATTTTTAGATAAAAGTCATCTTTCATTGCCTTAATTTACTGTCAGACACTGAGTGTTCACTTAGTTGCACTGTTTTTTCATTCTGTGTGTGTGTGTGTGTGTGCGCGTGCATATACGTATGGATCTGTGAGAGAAATAGAGAATTTGAGGAGTGTGTGTGTGTGTGTGTGTGTGTGTGTGTGTGTGTGTGCGTATGAGTGAGTAGATCTGAGCTTTTGCCAGAAGAGCGCGCTCTGCCTACACAGCGAAGAAGCCATGAAAATTCATAAGCGCACGACGCCTACTCACCAGTACTAAAAATACAGAGAGAGAGATGGAGAGAGATGGAGAGAGATGGAGGGAGAGATGGAGAGAGATGGAGAGAGATAGAGATAGACAGAGAGGAGAGGGGGCTTCTCTAAAATGTATGCTATGATCAGGGGAATATGAGCACGTGGCAGACCCAATGAGAGTTTTTTTTTCTTTCAGATTCAACTCGCTTTTTTGTCACTGGAGCAAATTTGTTTGTGTGTGTGTGTGTGTGTGTGTGTGTGTGTGTGTGTGTGTGTGTGTGTGTGTGTGTGTGTGTTTGGCCATGTAATTAGGTGTAGCCTAGCATTAATTAGCTGCACTAATAATTATGTCAATCCTCATAAGGATAAAATGAGAAACGTCCTCACAAGTCCCCAGAAGTGTGTGTGAGTGTGTGTTTGTGTGTGTGTGTGTGTGTGTGTGTGTGTGTGTGTGTGTGTGTGTGTGTGTGTGTGTGTGTTTTCATAGTAAAAACTTCCTGGTTAATTAGTTGCATTCATAATTATGTCAGTAAAGGTCCTCGTAAGGGTAGGATAACGTGAGTGTGTGACTTGTGGGGTCTTTATGCGTGTGTAGAAATAGGAGTGTGTGTGTGTGTGTGTGTGTGTGTGTGTGTGTGTGTGTGTGTATTTTCATAATAAAAACTTCCCGGTTAATTAGTTGCATTCATAATTATGTCAGTAAAGGTCCTCGTAAGGGTAGGATAACGTGAGTGTGTGACTTGTGGGGTCTTTATGCGTGTGTAGAAATAGGAGTGTGTGTGTGTGTGTGTGTGTGTGTGTGTGTGTGTGTGTGTGTATTTTCATAATAAAAACTTCCCGGTTAATTAGTTGCATTCATAATTATGTCAGTAAAGGTCCTCGTAAGGGTAGGATAACGTGAGTGTGTGACTTGTGGGGTCTTTATGCATGTGACACAGAGTCCCTAGAAATAGGAGTGTGTGTGTGTGTGTGTGTGTGTGTGTGTGTGTGTGTGTGTTTGTGTTTGTTCATTGGGACAGCTTCCTGTTTACACACCAGCCTAATGGGGACCCAGGATCTTAAGGGGACTTTGGGCTTTTTTTTGTTCCTGCGTGAGTTTAAGGTTCGATTGAGATTGAAGGCGTTAATTAGGATCGAGGTGCATTAACAGACATGATAGTGGAAGGTCCTCACAAGGATGGCTCGATAAATGTGTGTGTGTGAGTGTGTTTAGTTCGAGGCTTCAGCAGTTCAGGGTGTTCTATAATTAAGTCATTAAATCCGTTCGTTCCTCTGCTCATTCATGAAGTGACTCAGGGAGGAAATGACTCGAATAAAACACACACGCCGATCCGCAGATGAGCACATCGGAGACCGGGCTCGCTGAGGACGTCAGTGACCGTAACTACGACCTCCCTCGAAATACCACCGTGTTCCTGCTCTGAAACATTCCTTCCATCGACGTGTTTCATTCGCTGAACGACCCGAACACGCCGCACCCTACGAAACGACCGGAATGTCCCACAAGTCACGAGTCTGAACTTCCTAACGATCACGAGAAGAAGAAAAGTACGTTCTCTCGTTCGTTTTGTTTCGTGATGATGAGATATCGGTGTCTTGTTTCCGTCTGGAAGACTTCGCCCCGCTCACACCTTTACTCCGGCCGGCCCTGACCGAGCGACCCGAGCGAACTTTATTTGAATTCCAGTTGAACGGAAGAGCAACGGTGCGTACGCCAAAAATAAGACGGGCTGTCATGAACGCTGTGACGATGAAAAAGACTGCATATTTAATAGCATGTGCAAGTGCATAGGCGTGCGTAGTGAGTGTGTGTGTGTGTGTGTGTGTGTCTGTTGGAGGGAATTTGCTCATTCATGAAATCGCTCGGGAACAAAATGGCACACAGAAATAAAGCAGCCGAAGATCCGGATCTAATTATGCGTTCAAAACCCACACCGAATGGAAGCTGTTTATGCAAATGCGTATGCAAATGAGCCTTATTTTAGGTGAGTTTCCCTCAGGGAGATGGGAGTCAAAATGTTGTGGATTAAATTCGGTGCTTCCAGAGCCTTCTTGATGAGTCATTTACACCGGGGCAGGCCGATCCAACCTGGACATTAACCATATTAATCATGAGGAATACGAGCGCGGAAACTCCATCACACGTAGAGGATGGACTGATGTGTGTGTGTGTGTGTGTGTGTGTGTGCACGCATGGAAGGAAGGAAGGATGGAAGGAAGCATGGATTTCAGAGTTCTGAAGGGAGGAAGGAATCCAGAAAGCCTTTCAGAGATGAATGTGGGATGAAAGTGGTGACATCATCCTGACATCTGAGTTAAGAAAGTAAATCAGATCTGTCTCTTTCCGGTTTTTGTTCTCTCTCACACACACACACACACACACACACACACACACACACACGTCAGGTATTCGATTCTACCCAGAGCATCTTGAGACCTCCATTCCAGCGCTCCAGAATGAGCTGTGCAGGTTGACTCACGGGGAAATGTCTATTTCTGAAACGCGCCGATCCCGAGCAGCGCTGCCTTCACACCGGATCCCGAGCCTCTCGGCTGTTACATGTGCTGATAAATATATATCCTGAGGACGTCCTTCCCGTCGCTTCGGAAAGCCGTGTTCTCCTTTCATCGGCGATTTTATCCCCATGTTTTATTGTTTATTTATTATATTATCTTATTATTATTATCATTAGGTGAATCGCTCAATCTTACGAGCCCAATTCGGAACAAGTCGGGACGCCGTGTAAACCGTCAATAAGAACAGAACGCGGTGCGAGGCGAACCTCGCGGACCCGTGTGTTATTCAGAATATAGGAAAGAGATCGAACGTTTAAGCCGAGGAAGTGTACCGGTTTAAGGGAACCGGGGCGACAGAAGTCTGGAAAAGTGAGTGCCTTTTGCACATCTGGAACGGCAGCATCAACGCTGAAAGGAATACACAGTACAGGCTGAATTGCTTCCATCCACATACCGTCCCAGCTTCACTTCTGAGAGACTCTGCGTCTCGACGACGCTCTTTTTTATACCCGATCATCTATCTGGCGCGTTCACGAATACCCTCATTAACTGCGGAATGTTCTTCCAGCTGTTTCTTTTAACCAACACTTACTTTCCCAGCCCCCCGTCCCAACATTTTTGAGACGCGTTTTGGCCATCGAATTGAAAATCGGTACATTTGCTCAGTTTGAACGTCTGATATGTTTCCGGTGTTCTGTTGCGGACGACGGACGGGGTCTTACGGACGGGGTCTTACGAGATCCGCAAATCATCGCGTTCTGTTTTTATCGACGTCGCACACGGCGTCCCAACTTTTTCGGGATAACTAATCCCGACCGTGCCGGGACTCACATGGGAGTCGTGCGGGGATTTTTCTGACGTGAGCAGATCCGCGGTGTGTGGACGAGTGAATCATCAGGAAAATGAACGTCGCGATCGATGATCGACAAATTCGTCTTTTCCTCTTGCACGACTGTTGCATCAGCGCTGAAGTTAAACTGGGCAGGAATGTTATTTTTCTTCCTGCGTCTCGAGAGGAAGAATGAAATTCGCGCCGCGTGATTAATAGCACATGTAGCATCGTTCAATTCGGTACGACTCCGTCTTACTTCAGCACGTTTCGGATCTTTTTAGGTGTGAGCGAAATACATCTGCAGGCTTAGATTATTATTTGTTTTGATCGCGTTGACAAAAACTGAAAACCTGCAGAAGAACCAAACACAACGAGAAGGAAGGAAGGTTCCTGAGTGGCTCTCTGGGTGGGAGGGGCTTACCCCGTCTCCCCTGTCAATCAGCCGATTGCGTGTGTCTGTAAGGTCGTGTACCTCACGTTCACTCCAGTTTAACCTCCATTTTGGTCATTCCTTTGCATCCTGTTCTTCCAGAAGAACTTAGAGTTGCCTTCAGATACCAGAAAATTCCACACCGCTGTCGTTTAGTCCCAGAGGTCACCGGTCTAGAAATACTACACGTCCACCTCAGACGAGACCCACAGAGATCCCCTGACGCTCACGCTAATTAATCTAATCTAAACTAAGAATGAAGGACATTCAGCTCTAACGCGCTCATCTCACCTGTGTACGGAGAGTTCTGAGACGCCGTGTATTTCTTAAAAATCGACGAAACGGGGGGTAAATAAATAAATATCAGCCTTTTGCTCAGAGCTTCCAAACTTCTATAAACAGGATGTTTTCATCAAAATCTGCTCTTCCATCTCGAGACTGTTAGGAACGCTCAACCTAATCCCAACGACGCTGCAGAAGAACCTTTACCTCCTAATCGGCTGAGCAGCTTTCGCTCGAGATTGGAGAGAGGACCTCCGTCCGACGCCTGCTTCCCCCCAGACTCTTCACAAACGCTGGATCTAAAACGCGCCGGTTCCGAAGAAATGATTACGTCCCGGTTGCCCAAGCCTCGGTAATCATGAAACGTTTCGCAAGACCGCGCTACCTCAAACCCGTCAACTCTCGCACCTACACTCGCGTCCCTGACCTGCTCTTCGATAAGTTATCGGTTTATCAGGAAACAGGATGTCAGGGTGAGGTGTTGATGATGAGAACATCCCATCATCGGGGTTTCGTTTCAGATAACGACGAGTCTGCGTACTGCACGCACGGAGCCCGCACGTACGGTAATGAGGAGCTAACGTAGGTGCGGAACCCGGCTCTGAACATGAGGAACTTTCCCTGCGTAAATATTGATGTGACTTACTGCTGAACACTCCATGATGATGATCACCTCCATTCCCTTAGAAAAATAAATATATGTATCACACACATGTCTTCCAGGAGGATCTGCTGCACAAACATTAGCACATTCCCTCAAAAAGGCCCTGCAGCGTTGGTACTTTCTATCACAGCTGAAGAAAATTGAAGCTACTGAAACAATCACGCTTTCTATCTCGGTGTGGTTCGGCTCGGCATCTCTACACTCCAAGCATACGCTGCGGTGCTGCTACAGACCCGTATTCGTCTAGAGCGAGGAAGAGGGTAGGGAAAATCATAGCTGACCCTTCACTTGGTATTCCAGTGTTGCCCTTCACGGCTGAAACCTATTACAAGAGCCCTGAAATCCCACACTGCTTCGTTCCCCAGGTCATAATCTTCCTAAACAAGTATCCTTTCCACACCTACATCCCTCCTCCGTGAGAAAGGAATGACACACCCGGCACATGCAGTTATAGGAACATCTGCCTTCTATTACAGCATTTTGCCCATTAAAGAACGACACGTCATACTCCTCATCCTTTCATGGTTACATTTAATGCCGTGGAATGTTCGCCGAGCGAGTCGTCACTCACGTTCCCTCACCAGCCTCTGTCTTTGTCGAAAACAGCATTCGCAATCAGAGTATTTTCCGTGTATCTCCTTATCTCAGGTTACGGAGATCTAGTTTGGTGATGTTCATCCCCCGGAGTTACTGTACAAGGAGCTTCTTTGTATTTTTCAGTGATTTGTTAAAGCTACTCCAGTGCCTCTGCGTCATAATCGTAATCTTCCACGGTCTTAAGCCTACGTAGATTATACTTGTACTTTTAACGAACAGGTACACACACCCAAGATGGCCGCCACATGTACCCCGCTGTTATCTGGAGCACGTCTGCGGAAATTAACGCCACGCGATGCTGTGTGCGATATCAACGTGAACGGTGGGGGTGCCGTAGAGAGGAACGTACTCACGTATCGTTTGAATATCCTGAACATATCATCTACGTGATGTAGAGGCGCCGCGTCTGTAGAAGGTATTCCAGTGATGGACTGAGATGTTTCGGCTCGACCTAGTAGATGTCGTTTTTGCTCACTGGATGTGCATGAGGTGCACGGACGACTGTGAGAACAACGCGGCCTGCGTTGCAGACGTGTAGACGTACGTGTACGCCTCTGTGAGAAGGTTTCAGGTTTAGGCCGGCAGTTTATGGAAGGTGAGGAGGCAGGGAAGATGTTTGATTTTTGTACAGTATGTCCCCGTAGACTGCAGGGATTAAAGCCAGATCTGCCTCTGGAAACCCTCTGGAGAACGTGAACATGAACTGAACTGTTCAGGTACCGCATTTATTCTCACCCCAGGGTCCACAGTGCGGTAAAGAACCTCTAAACCTGAAGCACTGTGGATTGTTTGCACACAACCAGGGATTATCCTACAACAATGCGATCTTTGGTTATTAAATAAATAAAAACGTAAAAGGTTACCTTGAAGGTTAGAGTTAAAAACTCAATTTTGCCTCGACCAATGGGATATCTGTTCACTGCTTGGATATTAAGGGCTTGCAGACTGATCTCCAAGGGGATGTCCATGACATTCTCCTCTTCCACTGAATTCATGAAGGCAGTGACAGACTGCAATTGGTTAGCAGAATTCCCCGAGGACAGACTAAATAGGATTTCGAGTCGGCTGCCTCGATGCTCACCAGAGACCTCCGCTGTGCTGGTGAGAAAAAAAACGGGGTTTTTTTTTGCCTGAATCTCGAGCCGTTATTATTTAAAGCTTCTCTCTCCAACATCTGCTCTACTACAAAAATACCACTTTAGCTATTCTATTCCCTTCCTAATTCGATCACTGCACATCACCTCTCTCGCATTGACCAGATGATTAAAGACCTGACACGGCTCGAAGGTAAATGTTCCTTCCAGGTCATGCTGGTCCAACAGCGACAGGGTTCGTCCTGACAGCCGTCACATGATAAATGCGACTCGCCCGCTGTCCACAGAGAGGCGTACGGCCCGAGACTCGGCGATTAATGAACAGCGAGTCCGAAATGGTGTTTCCCATTGTGCAGTCATGACGTTTCTGCAGGGTTCTGACGAAGCGAGGCCAGGTTCTGGCACCTCCACAAGTTAAGGTTCTGTGATTGTTTGAGGACTTCCGGCTTGTGTGAAAGGAAAGTCGGGTCCGAAAAGCCTGAAGCGGTTCGGTCAATAGGTAGAAATGGGCCGACTCCCGGCTCCGGCTTGCTGTCAGTAGCAATATAACAGAAGATGGCGGACACGGGGAACTGTTACAAATGATAGTTTAATAAGACGACGAAAAACTCCAGGCAGTTCAAAAGCATTAGGCATAAATCATGTGTCAAATTCAAGACATACAGCATCCTGACTCATTTCATTCGGCCCACACGAGCTTGCGAATACAGCACTGAGACGGCCCGTAGTTCCCGTTACTCACATCTGCATCACACACGCCTGAAACGCTGCTTAACAGGGACTCCTATCTGCTGCGCTGATACACATCAGACACGCATCTAAAACGATTCCGCCCTAGTTACGCAAGTTCCAGCTGGACGTAAGTTCTCGTTACCATAACGCAACTTCTAGAACTTGTAGCCTAGTTTCGGCAACTGCGCTCGAGTTTACAAACAACTAAAGAATGAACTATTGCGACAAGTGACATAGTTTCAACGTAGCCTAAAGTTCTAACTTAAAACTTACACCTAGCCCGTAAAGCTTCCCGCATCTCAGCAGGTCTCAATCACGGATGGTGTATTTCATACCGTGTGTGCTGGATCGTTTCTGATTGGTGTGACTGTACACTACTGACTACGACGCACCTTCAGCATCGATGGTTCGACTGGAATTCCGCACTCAGAGTGTGGTCCAGAACCGGGTTTACGCTGTGAGTCCTCGTGTTTCCTGTTCTGATGGTGGATCCCCTTCCTGAGAACATCTGGAGTGTGACGATGACATCTCCAAACAAACCCCCAGCTGCAATAGCGGTGTAGCGGAGAAATCTTTACTGCGTCCTCGTCACACTGTAAAGCACTACTGTATGAAAAATGCTCTACGAATTATTACTATTATTATTATTACTACTACAATTATTATTACTTATGTGTCTTCTGTATCGTCTTCTTACTCGTTTTTTTTTTTTGAGCTCACCTCTGTCAAACCGCTTGTTCAGTTCTCACTTGAAACTGACCTTTCTCTCCGAGTTTTCTAGTTATTACGTCTATACGTCTTCCACTGGCGCGCCGAACCACTCGGAGACTTGCTGTGGGCAGCGTCTTATTTTATCTCATCTTATCATCTGGTCGTGAACACTTCGCATTTTCCAGCTCTGCCGTTGCCTTAAGCTTGTATATATCATCATTTGAAATTCAGAACAAACACACAGTGCCATCGCTGGAAGAAAGAAAACGCCCTGAAAAAGCAGAAAAATAAGAAAACACACACATGGCCCACATGAAGCCGAGCTACGACTGTAGCGGAGGCGACACTACGTAAACACGAGGCGTGGAATTTATAATCTGGGGGATTTTTAGACTTTAATGAGACTCCAGTTTCAACCCCGGACAAGTTCTTTGTGAGAGAATTATATATCGGAAATCTGCTGCATATTGATAATCAATAAGCTATAAAGTGAGCTCCTAATCATTGAGGGGTGCCGATAATTATGCACCTGTCATGAGCCGTACTTGGCATCGCAGACGTTCGGGTTTTTTCCCAACTGCGCCATTCGCCGTCCATAGCGGGGGGTCCCGGAGGACGGAGGGGTCTTTCTCTCGCCTGTTGCTATGCAACACAGCAGTCAGTCAAGCATCCGTGTGGTATCGGTTGTTAGGAGCGAGTGTACGAAAGGATGGAAGAATGCAACGTTTTCTCACTGAAATCAAATCGAAAGAAGCAGATCCGTTCTCTGAAACATCGTTAGAGATAAACGTTCCAGAGATCGTGCAGAGTTACGTCGTCAGAGTAAGACGCCATGCTCGGTGCTTCCTGCAGGAGATTTAGAAGAAAAGAAAAGAACACAGAGAGGAACAGTTTAGTCCAGGATGACGCACAGGTGATCGGACATTGACTGGACGGTTTTTCAAAGCTGAATTAAACAGCGAATTAAACTGAACGACCGACCGCACCGTACTGCCGCTGCGTTTCTGTTAAGCCCCGCCCACCACATTGTTAGCTAGTAACCACAGAAACGAACTGTTCCCCAGCCCCGCCCACCAGGTTATTAGCTAGTAACCACAGAAACGAATGGTTCCCTGGCCCCGCCCTCCACGTTATTAGGTAGTAGCCATAGTTATTAGCTAGTTATTCCCTAGCCCCGCCCCCACGTTATTAGCTACTAACTACCGAAACGAACTGTTCCCTGGCCCCGCCCACCACGTTATTAGCTAGTAACCACAGAAACGAATGGTTCCCTAGCCCCGCCCACCACATTACTGGCTAGTGACTACAGAAACTAACTGTTCCCTGACCCCACCCACCACGTTATTAGCTAGTAGCCATAGTTATTAGCTAGTTATTCCCTAGCCCCGCCCCCACGTTATTAGCTACTAACTACCGAAACGAACTGTTCCTTGGCCCCGCCCACCACGTTATTATCTAGTAGCCATAGTTATTAGCCAGTTATTCCCTAGCCCCGCCCCACGTTATTAGCTAGTAACTACCGAAACGAACTGTTCCTTGGCCCCGCCCACCACGTTATTATCTAGTAGCCATAGTTATTAGCCAGTTATTCCCTAGCCCCGCCCCCACGTTATTAGCTACTAACTACCGAAACGAACTGTTCCTTGGCCCCGCCCACCACGTTATTAGCTAGTAGCCATAGTTATTAGCTAGTTATTCCCTAGCCCCGCCCCCACGTTATTAGCTAGTAACTACCGAAACAAACTGTTCCCTGGCCCCGCCCACCACGTTATTAGCTAGTAACTACCGAAACGAACTGTTCCTTGGCCCCGCCCACCACGTTATTAGCTAGTAGCCATAGTTATTAGCAAGTTATTCCCTAGCCCCGCCCCCACGTTATTAGCTAGTAACTACCGAAACAAACTGTTCCCTGGCCCCGCCCACCACGTTATTAGCTAGTAGCCATAGTTATTAGCTAGTTATTCCCTAGCCCCGCCCCCACGTTATTAGCTAGTAACTACCTAAACAAACTGTTCCCTGGCCCCGCCCACCACGTTATTAGCTAGTAACTACCGAAACGAACTGTTCCCTGGCCCCGCCCACCACGTTATTAGCTCCATACTATGTTATGCTGGCTGTGATTTTTATTTATTTATTCGTTGTTGTTGTAGCTTGATGTTTAGGCAGAGGTTAAGCGGTATGAGGAGAATAAAACACTTCAGGACATGCAGGAATCGAACTGCACACTGCTCCTCACTTGTAGCGGGTACAATAAAGAGGTCCGACAATCAGTGCTTCGATATTTTAGCGTTTAATTTGTCCAAGAAGAACACGCGCTTGAAACTTCATTACCAAATACAGTGAGGATGGAGGAGCAGTGGGATTCCGAGATCAGGCCCATGATTACTGACGGGGATTGATGAACGTTTAACGCCGGGTGATGAACAATACAGACGTCGGAAAAACTTGCTGAGTCTCATTCTGGGTAAAGCGCGAACCCTTCAGAGCCGGCGGTCGATGAGAGTGCAGCTGTGTGTGCTGTCTGCGGGAGAGAAGGTTAGCTTCATCCGTCTCTTCCTGTCCAGTCCAAGCAAACCGTGCGTTTCTGTTATTGCTCTCTCAGGCGCATTCCTAAAATCTTGCACGCGCTGCAGGTTGAAGAAGATGTGGCGGCGGACCCGGGGTACGGCGTTCTTATCGAATAGACACACGGTCTGAGATTACGGGTTTACGGTTTTGTGATTTGTAAAGAAATCTCAATCCTAAATCCAGAAATATTCCTGAAATATTATTCAATTCGGCCAAAGGAGAAACGTCCGGGATTCCCAGGTAAAGCTAAATCGCTAAATTAGCTAAAGCCGGTTGGGCTACGCTAACGCTAGCTTGTTGACATTACTTCACGGAAAATAGGTATGTCTGAGATTGATTTAATCTTCTGAGCTTTTGTTTTGTTTTCATTTTTAAAATAAAAACTCTAATACATCATCTCCAGCTGTATGTTTCATAACATTACACTCGTGTGCCGAAGTTTCCGTTTACTCGCCGGGATTCGTTTCAACGCTGATCTCACGCCACGTCTGCGTCGAGTTCTGCGCTCCGATTGGTCAAAAGGTGTGGGTTCGTTTTCTATAACAGCGAGAAGAGAAGAGAAGAGAAGAGAGAACAGGGGAGAGAAGAGAAGAAGAGAAGAGAAAAGGAGAGAAGAGAAAAGGAGAAGAAGAGAAGAAGAGAGAAAAAGAGAAGAGAAGAGAAGAAGGGAAGAGAATAGAAGAGAAGAGGAGAAGAGAAGGAGAGAAGAAGGAGAGAAAAAGAGAAGAGAAGAAGAGAAGAAGAGGAGAGAAGAAGAGGAGAGAAGAGGAGAGAAGAGGAGAGAAGAGGAGAGAAGAGGAGAGAAGAGGAGGAGAGAAGAGAAGAGGAGAGAAGAGGAGACAAGAGGAGGAGAGGAGAGGAGAGGAGAGGAGAGAAGAAGAGGAGAGGAGAGGAGAGGAGAGGAGAGGAGAAGAGGAGAGGAGAGGAGAGGAGAAGAGGAGAGAAGAGGAGGAGAGAAGAGGAGGAGAGAAGAGGAGAGAAGAGGAGAGAAGAGGAGGAGAGGAGGAGAGGAGAGGAGAAGAGGAGAAGAGGAGAGAAGAGGAGGAGAGGAGAGGAGGAGAGAAGAGGAGGAGAGGAGAAGAGGAGAGGAGAGAAGAGGAGAGAAGAGGAGAGGAGGAGAGAAGAGAAGAGAAGAGGAGAGAAGAGAAGAGAAGAGGAGAGGAGAGGAGAGGAGAGGAGAGGAGAAGAGGAGAGGAGAAGAGGAGAGGTGAGGAGAAGAGAAGAGGAGAGGAGGAGAGAAGAGAAGAGGAGGAGAGGAGAGAAGAGAAGAGGAGAGAAGAGGAGGAGAGAAGAGGAGAGGAGAGAAGAGGAGGAGAGAAGAGAAGAGAAGAGGAGAGAAGAGAAGAGGAGAGGAGAGGAGAGAAGAGAAGAGGAGGAGAGAAGAGAAGAGAAGAGGAGAGAAGAGGAGGAGAGAAGAGGAGAGAAGAGGAGAAGAAGAGAAGAGGAGAAGAAGAGAAGAGGAGAGAAGAGGAGAGGAGGAGAGGAGAAGAGGACAGGAGAGGAGAAGAGGAGAGGAGAGAAGAGGAGAGGAGAAGAGGACAGGAGAGGAGAGAAGAGGAGAAGAGGAGAGGAGAAGAGGACAGGAGAGGAGAGGAGAAGAAGAGAAGAGGAGAGAAGAGGAGAGAAGAGGAGAGAAGAGGAGGAGAGGAGAAGAGGAGAGGAGAAGAAGAGAAGAGGAGAGAAGAGGAGAGGAGGAGAGGAGAAGAGGACAGGAGAGGAGAGGAGAAGAAGAGAAGAGGAGAGAAGAGGAGAGAAGAGGAGGAGAGGAGAAGAGGAGAGGAGAAGAAGAGAAGAGGAGAGAAGAGGAGAAGAGGAGAAGAGGAGAAGAGGAGAAGAGGAGAAGAGGAGAGGAGAGAAGAGGAGGAGAGAAGAGAAGAGGAGAAGAGGAGAGGAGAGAAGAGAGAGGCAGGTGAGGGAGCTCTAAAAGTAAGGAATGAAGGGATGAAAGTGTCGTTCTTTAATAAAAACGATGTATATATGTATATTTGAAACGTTTGGAATGAAACCCTTTGAGGACGTGGTGTTATTGGAGAATAATGCACTTTGGGGAGGTGAGAGTAACGCCGATCCCGCACCGCGCTGGGGGGGGGGGGGGGGGGGTAATTATTTTCCTATAACGGACTAGCTGAGGCGTCGAGTTCTTTACGTAACGCGCGAATCATTTAGGAATTAGGTGAATAACGAGAGCCCGCGTCGCTCCCGTACCCTGACGACTCGGGTGTTCCGCCGTCTCTCCGTCGCTACAGCAGACGCTCACCGGAGTGAAACTCCTTCTTTTCAACTCGACGATCCAACTCTGCTCCTAATTGCTCCGCAGAGAATAAAGACTCCACTCGCATGCGGCTTTATTAAAAATCATTCCAGTTCAATATGGACGCCGCGCCATCACCCGGTCTGGTCATTAAGCACAGGACAGGGGAATCAAGACGTAACTTCTCTCTCAAACCACTTCCACTTAATTACCTTGCCTTAGAGACCGAGGCAGTGTGTGTGTGTGTGTGTGTGTGTGTGTGTGTGTGTGTGTGTGTGTGTGTGTGTGTCTATCAAGGAGTCTCGAATAGAACTAATTTATGAACGAACACATTGTCGTGACAGATGGACTGTTTTGTTAGCTTACACACACACACACACACACACACGCAGTTTGTAAAAACTCTCGGACATTCCTATTCTTATGAGGACACACGTTTAAAACTAGTACACACACCTATAATTGTGTGTGTGTGTGTGTGTGTGTGTGTGGTGTACAAGGGTATTAGAAGCCGTACACCGCCTTTCTACAATGAAATAATAATAAATGATAAAAACGAGCACAGTGTTCAACGTGTTTAACTGCCTGTGCTGTGCATTAGTATTCACCCCCTCGACGTTTTTGCGTGGCTCTGTAACCTGGAAGCGAAAGGAACGGAACTTCGTTGCAGTACGTGACGAGTGCTGTTAACCGTGCTTTTAATCGGTGACGAAAAGGTGGAACGCTTTAAGCGGGAAGGAAACGAATCCCAGCTTCAATGGGATTAGAGTAACGACTCCGTGGCGCGTCAGCATCCCGGCGCGATGTCATACCTCGCTACACATATTTCTGTTCGCGTGTTACTCGGACGCGAGGTCTCACGGCGGGTATTGTCAGAAAGCAGAACCCTCGCAGAATCTCGCGCTCTTGAGAGAACGCCCCGGGCAGCCCGGAAGCCATCGAAGTGCGTACGTCCCCGAGCACCGAGCGAAGGATCCGGCGATACGGATCGCGGTCAGAAGAGCAGCTCGACTGGCTCTAATTGGCTCTGCAAAATGAACAGGCGCGTCGAGCTCGAGCGCCGCTTCATCGAGCAGACGCGGCTACCGGCGTTAATCAGACAAGATTTAACACCGAACACGTGTCAAATCGTCCACCTTCACTTTCCTACACAGCACGATGTGTGTGTAGACCCAAGACACGCTTTATATAACAACACGGCGGTTCGTTGTTAGCGAAACTATTGTTAGCATCGTGTTCGCGCTTTACGACCAGAATGACAAGATTTACATATTTTATTCCTTTCGCACCGCAGCAGCTCAAATTCAATGTGAACTCTTTACGAATACGAAATACGAACACGTTAATAAATACGAACGCGTTAGTAAATACGGACGCGTTAATAAATACGAACGCGCTAATAAATACGAACGCGCTAATAAATACGAACGCGTTAATAAATACGAACGCGTTAATAAATACGAACGCGCTAATAAATACGAACGCGTTAATAAATACGAACGCGTTAATAAATACGAACGCGCTAATAAATACGAACGCGCTAATAAATACGAACGCGTTAATAAATACGAACGCGTTAATAAATACGAACGCGCTAATAAATACGAACGCGCTAATAAATACGAACGCGCTAATAACGCGCTAATAAATACGAACGCGCTAATAAATACGAACGCGCTAATAAATACGAACGCGTTAATAAATACGAACGCGCTAATAAATACGAACGCGCTAATAAATACGAACGCGCTAGTAAATACGAACGCGTTAGTAAATACGAACGCGTTAGTAAATACGAACGCGCTAATAAATACGAACGCGCTAATAAATACGAACGCGTTAGTAAATACGAACGCGCTAATAAATACGAACGCGCTAATAAATACGAACGCGCTAATAAATACGAACGCGCTAATAAATACGAACGCGTTAATAAATACGAACGCGCTAATAAATACGAACGCGTTAATAAATACGAACGCGCTAATAAATACGAACGCGCTAATAAATACGAACGCGTTAATAAATACGAACGCGCTAATAAATACGAACGCGTTAATAAATACGAACGCGTTAATAAATACGAACGCGCTAATAAATACGAACGCGCTAATAAATACGAACGCGTTAATAAATACGAACGCGCTAATAAATACGAACGCGCTAATAAATACGAACGCGCTAATAAATACGAACGCGTTAATAAATACGAACGCGTTAATAAATACGAACGCGTTAATAAATACGAACGCGTTAATAAATACGAACGCGCTAATAAATACGAACGCGCTAATAAATACGAACGCGCTAATAAATACGAACGCGCTAATACGAACGCGTTAATAAATACGAACGCGCTAGTAAATACGAACACGCTAGTAAATACGAACACGTTAGTAAATACGAACGCGCTAATAAATACGAACGCGCTAATAAATACGAACACGCTAATAAATACGAACGCGTTAGTAAATACGAACGCGCTAATAAATACGAACGCGTTAATAAATACGAACGCGCTAATAAATATGTTAATAAATACGAATACGTTAATAAATATAAATATGTTAATAAATACGAACACGCTAATAAATACGAACGCGCTAATAAATACGAACGCGCTAATAAATACGAACGCGTTAATAAATACGAACGCGCTAATAAATACGAACGCGTTAATAAATACGAACGCGCTAATAAATACGAACGCGTTAATAAATACGAACACGTTAATAAATATGTTAATAAATACGAATACGTTAATAAATATAAATATGTTAATAAATACGAATATGTTAATAAATACGAACACGTTAATAAATACGAACACGCTAATAAATACGAACACGCTAATAAATACGAACACGTTAATAAATACGAACACGTTAATAAATACGAACGCGCTAATAAACACGAACACGTTAATAAATACGAACACGTTAATAAATATGTTAATAAATACGAATACGTTAATAAATATAAATATGTTAATAAATACGAATATGTTAATAAATACGAATACGTTAATAAATACAAATATGCTAATAAATACGAATATGTTAATAAATATAAATACGTTAATAAATACGAACACGTTAATAAATATAAATATGTTAATAAATACGAGCACGTTAATAAATACGAACACGTTAATAAATATGTTAATAAATACGAATACGTTAATAAATACGAACACGTTAATAAATATAAATATGTTAATAAATACGAATACGTTAATAAATACGAACACGTTAATAAATATAAATATGTTAATAAATACGAATACGTTAATAAATACGAATACGTTAATAAATACGAACACGTTAATAAATATAAATATGTTAATAAATACGAATACGTTAATAAATACGAACACGTTAATAAATATAAATATGTTAATAAATACGAACACGTTAATAAATACGAACACGTTAATAAATATAAATATGTTAATAAATACGAATATGTTAATAAATACGAACACGTTAATA
>NC_030441.2:662500-707500 GCF_001660625.3 Ictalurus punctatus
TGTAGCTTCTCACAGGAACCATTCAGCACCGGAATCACTAAACATTTCGGTACGAGCGTATTTTCAGAATAGACTCGACTCTTATGGAGTGCGCGATTCAAATGGACCCAGGGGACGATTTCCAAACAGGCAGATTTGCTTGAGATATTTTTTCCGCTAGCGGGGATTCGGAACACCAGGAGGCAAGGAATGAATAATATATTAGCGGGCAGGAATACGGAATTTTAACACACTGATAAAAAAATCGTGAAATGCCTCTTGACCAATTCTAGCAATTACTCGACGCTGTAATGTCATCCGCTGGGGCGAACGCCACCGCCACAAACGCCACAAACACCCTCGGGCGCAAAAATAAAGCGGATATGTCCATTCCGTATCACATCCGGACTTCAGGCTGAGCAATTTGTGCTGTTTTTTGGGTTTTTTTTTTTAGGCCTCTGTGATGAAACACTATCTTTCCAGCGTCTGTAGAAAGCATTCCCTGCAGCCTTTTAAAAGAAGTTGTTCACTCGCTTTCAGAGCCAGATACAATTCTGGGAAATCGCAGAGAGTCGATCCATAAAGCGGAACACAAATCAAACAGGACGTTCTATACAAGAGAAAAAGGGCTTTAGGCTCTTTAGCTGTACAAGTTGTACCAAAAGAGATATTTAGTCATGTTTATTGTCGTTCTTCCAGACTTCAATCTGATGTATAATGTGATAGTACTAGAACTCTAGATACGAATGTAATCCGTCAACCCCAGGGTGCTGCGTTTAACCCTTTCTTGTAATCGGCCGCGGATCTTTAGGACGGTGTTGGGACATGATCGCTAAACTCTCATACGGTCCGAGGGCGTGAAATTGTAGAACCTGGAGGAGGTAGACGGTGAGGCCTAGGTCGCTGTAGCGCAGATCTCCTGGAGCGCAAATCTCAATCGTGCTCTTGTCGATGACTTGCATCGTCGAATGAGCCAGTCTGTGGGTAGACATCGGTGCACTCGGTGGCCATTTGGTTCCGTTAAGGAGAACCATGCTCGCCAACCTGGACGGCTCCGTCGAGTGAGTGAGGCTAGTCGGGCCGAGCTGGCTAACAAACGACTCTTTAGCTAGCTTCAGGTATGGCTTTGGAAGTGTGTTCTGAAATAATTCGACGTGAGGAAATGGAGAAGCGGAGAAGTGAACAAAGATCCTTTCTGATCGTGATACGAAAACAGAACAAGCGAAAATGACACGCATCATCCTCCATCTTGTTTCCTGTTCGGCGTGTAATGGCGCGCTGGCTTCAGTACAGTGCTCTCAGTGTGTGGCAGGAAAACCACTAGCAACCTCCCAGAAGGGCAACATGCCATTCAGTAAGTGGACGAATGTGTCAGGAAGTTGTCCTTCTTTGTTACTCGGCAATTTAAACACACAAAAAAAAATCCATCAAATTTACCACAAAATATAGAAATCGCACTTTTTTTTCTTTTTTTATACTTTGGGACGAATTGCGTGTATAACAAGTTTACGCTTACACTGTAGCAGCGAAATCAAACTTCAACAGAGGAATGTTTTTAAAAAAAACTACTACTCCTACACTATCTGAAACGCTTTCGTTTTCAGCTCCGCCCACTTGACGTACATCCCTGAAAAACCTTGTTTATGTGGTGGTGTGATGTACACAGCAATTTCCTTTAGAAACCTTTTCATCTCTCATGAAGCTCGTTAAGTTGCGTAGAACAACATTATTCAGTCCCTGCAGGATTTTTTTAAAGTACGCAAATTTACTAGACAAAGCCTCATTTGCATAAATAATACTAATAAATGGTATTTTTTTTCACGCACGCTATTTAAAGTTCCACTATGAAAACAATTTCTACTAAGAACGTCAACAATCGGCTATCAGAGACACGTTAGTGAAAAAGTACATCATTGAGTATTATTTTGCTACTTGGTACGTACGTTTTCTTTCAAGTTTACGTCATACTTTTACCTCAAAGGATCAAAATCCGTGACAAATTTCATCTATAACGCACGTGACGGCGTGAATGAGACCTCGATCCCGTCGCTGTAGTCTATCCGCTCTCGCGTACGCTTTCGTATTTGCATCGTAACAGCTACTGTACTCTAGCTTTCAGCAGTTAGCATCCCGCTAGCTTGGATCGAAAAGCTTGCTACGGTCAGGGATTAAGAACAAAGCTGTTTCGTCGCCAGCTAATCTAACGGCTAGTTTTCTGAAAGCTCCGACTTTCATCGGCGTATTTATTTAGACGATTAAAGTGCACTCGTACGCGAGGGAAGAATCTCGGTACGCTCGCACATCTCTAACCCGGGTAGAAACAAATAACGGCGCTCTCCTGAGAACTATCGACTCTCATTTATTTTCAGGCAGCTACGCTCGTTAGCAGAGAAAAGGTTAATAGAGGAAACGGCGTGTTGGTGCGAATCCAAAAGCAGTAAAGCATTAACAGTCTTAAACGAAATGCAGTCAATGCGACTGAAATAAAGAAAGAAAGAAAGAAGCAGAGCAAGCTGGAATAGAAAATGACTCAGTCTGTGGAACGGTTCTGCTCGGTGCGCTGCCATGCTTTTGGATCGTCTTCAACGGTTGATCAGCGCAAGCTGTTGAGAAATTTATTTTACCCAGACTTATTTCCCTGTCCAAAAAATTCCTCAGCGTCCGTCCAAGAACTTCAGCAGCGCCCGGTTCCTCTCATTCTGACAAGTGTTCAGCAATTAACAATGTGTTTCTGAAGAAAATCTTCAATTAATAAGCCCCCGCGTCCTAACGGTGTAAAGATAAACGACGTGAACTCCAAATATCTGACACCTGGATTCAGATCTAAGCGTGAAGTGGGCGTGGCCTACACTAAACTAAACGCTTTTTCTTTTATACGAACCCTACATATTAATATCCCACGTCCCCCAGAGGTGTCGGCACGTTCAGTTCAAGGATGTGCGAACTCTCTGTCTGACACTGGAGACTCCTTCCAAAGGAGTCCGTTGTACCATTGAAGACATTCATTTTCTCCTCTGGAAAAGCTGGATAATTAAAAAATAAATGAATAAATAAATTCAAAGAAAGCTCTTGGAGATCCACATTAACATGCGGCGTCTTCCCTGGAGATCAAGAACAGCGACTTGTTCCAGAAACTCGCACAAAATATGCGTCATGCGAGAATTCCTTCCAGCCACATGGCCAAGGCAGACACTCCGTATACGAGTTCTTGCATTCGGATGTGTTGTATAATGAAGGATATGGAATGAAACGCGTGGATTTCGGTTCGTAGACTCGTAGCATCCATTAGCATTCACTGAGCGTGAGATTGAGAGTTAGCTGCAAACCAGTTATACCCAGGGCACCCTTTGATTTAAACTTTAATTGAAACTTCTGCTTGCCATAAATAAATCCTTCAGCTGCAGTTCCTTAAGGAGGGGAATTGAACTTTGGAATAAATTGGTCTCAGGAAAAGAGGAATTAATTCAATAAAAAAAAACACTTCCTTATTCCATAATAACTAACCTCAAATAATAATAATAATAATAATAAGAAGAAGAAGAACCACCGCCAAGTCTAATTCTTCTGGTTACTAATTTGTATTCTTCAAATAATCTTAAAATATACAATAAACATGTTTGGATCAGCGCCAGGATTTTCCCCCTGATCATGAACGTGTAAGTAACACCGCACGGACGCGCTTCCTACGATTCTAACCCCTAACAAATCGATATTTTTCTGAGTATCCTGTACACACTTCCTGGGTAAAGGCTGAGCAATCTTCCTGTAGTGTTGCGTTGCCTTGCCATCCATTTTCCCCTCAGCCCTGAGCAGATTCCTGGCTCCTGCTGAGCATCTACACAGCGCCATACTACCACCACCATGCTGCGCTCCAAATCACGCGCGTGCGTGAACAGGAACTAACTTGTTTCGAGGATGTCCCGCAACACTAAATGGATAAAAGTATGATATATCGTTCTCTAATAAATATACAAATCTTTGCAAATCGCTGTGGTGTAAGAGGAGACGGAAAAAGAAATTGTGGGCGGAGAAATCGAGCGTCACTCAACGCCATTCTGCTACATGATGAAAATATATAAATATCATACCAACAGATCAAATATGAAGTATTTCATTCCTGCATAAAGCTTGAGTGGAGGCTGTAGGAGGACGCAGCAGTCTTCATTAGTATTCAGAACACCCCCTTATAGTCCCATTTCCCCCGTTATCTCCTCCAGCTGCTGCGATCTGATTAGTTATATTTAACTGAGTGAATCACGGAAATAAGTGATGTTAATTGATGATAAGCTGAAGGTTTTATAGTCCATGTAATTGTCCATGAAACTTTTCAATGGAAGTCGACCCGTAAGCAAACTTTTCAAAACGCAGCTTCACGTCGTTTGAACCTTTCAGACAGCGCGGTGATTAAACGAGAGGCCGTGCGGTGTTAAAGTGACCCCGAGATATACCCAACCCACAAAAATCCACATTTCAACAATAAACCATTCTTACTGATGTAACAAATTCAGAATTTGGTTTCTCTCCGTTTCGTTTCAGTTTGCAGTTCTGTGAGCTTTAATCCCTAACAAGAGCCAGGTAACATCCGGAAGCGTTTCACAACAATTTGCCTACAATTAAAATCCGTACGTTAATAATAACAAACATGTCACACTTTTTGTGTATTTAGAGTTTAAATAAACGTTATCACTCACGTTATAGCATCTATAAACAGTCATTCGCTCACGTCTTCACGTTATAGCATTTATAAACAGTCATTCGCTCACGTCCTCACGTTATAGCATCTATAAACAGTCATTCGCTCACGTCCTCACGTTATAGCATCTATAAACAGTCATTCACACACGTCCTCACGTTATAGCATCTATAAACAGTCATTCGCTCACGTCCTCACGTTCTAGTATCTATAAACAGTCATTCACTCACGTTATAGCATCTATAAAGTCATTTGCTCACGTCCTCACGTTCTAGTATCTATAAACAGTCATTCACTCACGTCACCACGTTATAGTATCTATAAACAGTCATTTGCTCACGTCTTCACGTAATAGCATCTATAAACAGTCATTCGCTCACGTCTTCACGTTATAGTATCTATAAACAGTCATTCGCTCACGTCTTCACGTTATAGTATCTATAAACAGTCATTCGCTCACGTCCTCATGTTATAGCATCTATAAACAGTCATTCGCTCACGTCCTCACGTTATAGTATCTATAAACAGTCATTCGCTCACGTCTTCACGTTATAGCATCTATAAACAGTCATTCGCTCACGTCTTCACGTTATAGCATCTATAAACAGTCATTCGCTCACGTCTTCACGTTATAGCATCTATAAACAGTCATTCGCTCACGTCTTCACGTTATAGCATCTATAAACAGTCATTCGCTCACGTCCTCACGTAATAGCATCTATAAACAGTCATTCGCTCACGTCTTCACGTTATAGTATCTATAAACAGTCATTCGCTCACGTCTTCACGTTATAGTATCTATAAACAGTCATTCGCTCACGTCTTCACGTTATAGTATCTATAAACAGTCATTCGCTCACGTCTTCACGTTATAGTATCTATAAACAGTCATTCGCTCACGTCCTCATGTTATAGCATCTATAAACAGTCATTCGCTCACGTCCTCACGTTATAGTATCTATAAACAGTCATTCGCTCACGTCTTCACGTTATAGCATCTATAAACAGTCATTCGCTCACGTCTTCACGTTATAGCATCTATAAACAGTCATTCGCTCACGTCTTCACGTTATAGCATCTATAAACAGTCATTCGCTCACGTCTTCACGTTATAGCATCTATAAACAGTCATTCGCTCACGTCCTCACGTTCTAGTATCTATAAACAGTCATTCACTCACGTCCTCACGTTATAGCATCTATAAACAGTCATTCGCTCACGTCCTCACGTTATAGTATCTATAAACAGTCATTCGCTCACGTCTTCACGTTATAGCATCTATAAACAGTCATTCGCTCACGTCTTCACGTTATAGCATCTATAAACAGTCATTCGCTCACGTCTTCACGTTATAGCATCTATAAACAGTCATTCGCTCACGTCCTCACGTAATAGCATCTATAAACAGTCATTCGCTCACGTCCTCACGTTATAGTATCTATAAACAGTCATTCGCTCACGTCTTCACGTTATAGCATCTATAAACAGTCATTCGCTCACGTCTTCACGTTATAGCATCTATAAACAGTCATTCGCTCACGTCCTCACGTAATAGCATCTATAAACAGTCATTCGCTCACGTCCTCACGTTATAGTATCTATAAACAGTCATTCGCTCACGTCCTCACGTTATAGCATTTATAAACAGTCATTCGCTCACATTATAGCATCTATAAACAGTCATTCGCTCACGTCCTCACGTTATAGCATCTATAAACAGTCATTCGCTCACGTCCTCACGTTCTAGTATCTATAAACAGTCATTCGCTCACGTCCTCACGTTATAGTATCTATAAACAGTCATTCGCTCACGTCTTCACGTTATGATATCTATAAACAGTCATTCACTCACGTCTCCACGTTATAGTATCTATAAACAGTCATTCACACACGTCCTCACGTTATAGCATCTATAAACAGTCATTCGCTCACGTCCTCACGTTATAGCATCTATAAACAGTCATTCGCTCACGTTATAGTATCTATAAACAGTCATTTGCTCACGTCCTCACGTTATAGCATCTATAAACAGTCATTCACTCACGTCTCCACGTTATAGTATCTATAAACAGTCATTCGCTCACGTCTCCACGTTATAGCATCTATAAACAGTCATTCGCTCACGTTATAGTATCTATAAACAGTCATTTGCTCACGTCCTCACGTTATAGCATCTATAAACAGTCATTCGCTCACGTTATAGTATCTATAAAGTCATTTGCTCACGTCCTCACGTTATAGCATCTATAAACAGTCATTCACTCACGTCCTCACGAATTCGCTCACGTCCTCACGTTATAGCATCTATAAACAGTCATTCGCTCATGTCCTCACGTTCTAGTATCTATAAACAGTCATTCGCTCACGTCCTCACGTTATAGCATCTATAAACAGTCATTCGCTCACGTTATAGCATCTATAAAGTCATTTGCTCACGTCCTCACGTTCTAGTATCTATAAACAGTCATTCACTCACGTCACCACGTTATAGTATCTATAAACAGTCATTTGCTCACGTCTTCACGTAATAGCATCTATAAACAGTCATTCGCTCACGTCTTCACGTTATAGTATCTATAAACAGTCATTCGCTCACGTCTTCACGTTATAGTATCTATAAACAGTCATTCGCTCACGTCCTCATGTTATAGCATCTATAAACAGTCATTCGCTCACGTCCTCACGTTATAGCATCTATAAACAGTCATTCGCTCACGTCTTCACGTTATAGCATCTATAAACAGTCATTCGCTCACGTCTTCACGTTATAGTATCTATAAACAGTCATTCGCTCACGTCCTCATGTTATAGCATCTATAAACAGTCATTCGCTCACGTCCTCACGTAATAGCATCTATAAACAGTCATTCGCTCACGTCCTCACGTTATAGTATCTATAAACAGTCATTCGCTCACGTCTTCACGTTATAGCATCTATAAACAGTCATTCGCTCACGTCTTCACGTTATAGCATCTATAAACAGTCATTCGCTCACGTCTTCACGTTATAGCATCTATAAACAGTCATTCGCTCACGTCTTCACGTTATAGCATCTATAAACAGTCATTCGCTCACGTCCTCACGTAATAGCATCTATAAACAGTCATTCGCTCACGTCTTCACGTTATAGTATCTATAAACAGTCATTCGCTCACGTCTTCACGTTATAGTATCTATAAACAGTCATTCGCTCACGTCCTCACGTTATAGTATCTATAAACAGTCATTCGCTCACGTCCTCACGTTATAGCATCTATAAACAGTCATTCGCTCACGTCTTCACGTTATAGCATCTATAAACAGTCATTCGCTCACGTCTTCACGTTATAGTATCTATAAACAGTCATTCGCTCACGTCCTCACGTTATAGTATCTATAAACAGTCATTCGCTCACGTCTTCACGTTATAGCATCTATAAACAGTCATTCGCTCACGTCTTCACGTTATAGCATCTATAAACAGTCATTCGCTCACGTCTTCACGTTATAGCATCTATAAACAGTCATTCGCTCACGTCCTCACGTAATAGCATCTATAAACAGTCATTCGCTCACGTCCTCACGTTATAGTATCTATAAACAGTCATTCGCTCACGTCTTCACGTTATAGCATCTATAAACAGTCATTCGCTCACGTCTTCACGTTATAGCATCTATAAACAGTCATTCGCTCACGTCCTCACGTAATAGCATCTATAAACAGTCATTCGCTCACGTCTTCACGTTATAGTATCTATAAACAGTCATTCGCTCACGTCCTCACGTTATAGCATTTATAAACAGTCATTCGCTCACGTCCTCACGTTATAGCATTTATAAACAGTCATTCGCTCACGTTATAGCATCTATAAACAGTCATTCGCTCACGTCCTCACGTTATAGCATCTATAAACAGTCATTCGCTCACGTCCTCACGTTATAGCATCTATAAACAGTCATTCGCTCACGTCCTCACGTTATAGTATCTATAAACAGTCATTCGCTCACGTCTTCACGTTATAGTATCTATAAACAGTCATTCGCTCACGTCTTCACGTTATGATATCTATAAACAGTCATTCACTCACGTCTCCACGTTATAGTATCTATAAACAGTCATTCACACACGTCTTCACGTTATAGCATCTATAAACAGTCATTCGCTCACGTCCTCACGTTATAGCATCTATAAACAGTCATTCGCTCACGTTATAGTATCTATAAACAGTCATTTGCTCACGTCCTCACGTTATAGCATCTATAAACAGTCATTCACTCACGTCTCCACGTTATAGTATCTATAAACAGTCATTCGCTCACGTTATAGTATCTATAAACAGTCATTTGCTCACGTCCTCACGTTATAGCATCTATAAACAGTCATTCGCTCACGTCTTCACGTTATGATATCTATAAACAGTCATTCACTCACGTCTCCACGTTATAGCATCTATAAACAGTCATTCGCTCACGTCTCCACGTTATAGCATCTATAAACAGTCATTCGCTCACGTCCTCACGTTATAGCATCTATAAACAGTCATTCACTCACGTCCTCACGAATTCGCTCACGTCCTCACGTTATAGCATCTATAAACAGTCATTCGCTCATGTCCTCACGTTCTAGTATCTATAAACAGTCATTCACACACGTCCTCACGTTATAGTATCTATAAACAGTCATTCGCTCACGTCCTCACGTTATAGTATCTATAAACAGTCATTCGCTCACGTCCTCACGTTATAGCATCTATAAACAGTCATTCGCTCATGTCCTCACGTTCTAGTATCTATAAACAGTCATTCACACACGTCCTCACGTTATAGTATCTATAAACAGTCATTCGCTCACGTCCTCACGTTATAGCATCTATAAACAGTCATTCGCTCATGTCCTCACGTTCTAGTATCTATAAACAGTCATTCACACACGTCCTCACGTTATAGTATCTATAAACAGTCATTCGCTCACGTCCTCACGTTATAGCATCTATAAACAGTCATTCGCTCATGTCCTCACGTTCTAGTATCTATAAACAGTCATTCACACACGTCCTCACGTTATAGTATCTATAAACAGTCATTCGCTCACGTCCTCACGTTATAGTATCTATAAACAGTCATTCGCTCACGTTATAGTATCTATAAACAGTCATTCGCTCACGTCCTCACGTTATAGCATCTATAAACAGTCATTCGCTCACGTCCTCACGTTCTAGTATCTATAAACAGTCATTCACACACGTCCTCACGTTATAGCATCTATAAACAGTCATTCGCTCACGTCCTCACGTTCTAGTATCTATAAACAGTCATTCGCTCACGTCCTCACGTTATAGTATCTATAAACAGTCATTCGCTCACGTCCACACGTTATAGCATCTATAAACAGTCATTCGCTCACGTCCTCACGTTCTAGTATCTATAAACAGTCATTCGCTCACGTCCTCACGTTATAGTATCTATAAACAGTCATTCGCTCACGTCCACACGTTATAGCATCTATAAACAGTCATTCGCTCACGTCTCCACGTTATAGTATCTATAAACAGTCATTCACTCACGTTATAGCATTTATAAACAGTCATTCGCTCACGTCCTCACGTTATAGCATCTATAAACAGTCATTCGCTCACGTCCTCACGTTATAGCATCTATAAACAGTCATTCACTCACGTTATAGCATTTATAAACAGTCATTCACTCACGTCCACACGTTATAGCATCTATAAACATTCGCTCACGTCCTCACGTTATAGTATTTATAAACATTCACACACGTTATAGTAGCTATAAACATTCATTCGCTCACGTCCTCACGTCATGGTATCCATAAACGGTCGTTCGCACACGTTATAGTAGCTATACAGTTATTCGCTCACTTTCACACAATGTAGTAGATATAAAACAGCCATTTGCTCACTCCTTTATTGTAGCTATAAACAGTCGTCCCTTCATGTTGCAGAGCATCCTCTGTGAACGAGCTACAGACACGGTCGTATATTAGAACGAGTGCATTAATACAAACATGATTTACGTTACAGCCGGAGCGACGGTCCGCTTCAGCGCCGCTTTAACGAGGTCAACATTCTCCAGCGACGGGCGAGCTGCGCCAACGCTTTCCCAGCATGAGGACACACAGATGTCAGCATGAAATAAAAAGCAACCCAGTGCGAGTGATCAGTAAATCTCCCGCGGTCCTTCGGGTTTGATGTGAAAGCACAGAAAGCAGGGTTTAGTTAAAAGCTTCATTTCTTTAATGCAAGAATCATTATTGTACATTAACAATTCAATGGTCTCTGCACAGCTCTTTTTTACAATATGTACCACAAGTCTATGTCAGCACCTACTGTTATTTACACAATGTTACACTGGAGATGTGCTGAGGAGGAAGAGGAGGATTACAGAATGAACTCATGAGAAGGATGACAACTTCACAGTCAAAGAAATTTTTCTTTAAAATAATTAAAAAATAAAAGTGATTGGGGGTCACGCTCAACAGAGTTAAGTACTGCTTTTGGAGCACTTGTGCCTGCTTCTTGAGCAGCAAAATAAAATAAATCGGAAGGCGAGAAATAAAATAAAATACAAATAACATCGTAAATAATATTTAAAATTAAAATAACAATAATAATAATAATAATAATAATAAAAAAAAAACAAAACACTTGTTTGTCTTTAAGCCGCAGTGTGGTAGCTGAGCTGGGGCAGTGACAGGCGCTGTTTGGAGGAGGCAGGCATCACACACACACACACACACACACACACACACACACACACCCCATACATATTCACAACACCACACTCTCTCCAGACCAAAAACACACTCTTACATTCATAACATCACTCACACCACTTCACACACACACACACAATTTCTCCCGCACTCTAAGAGTCTCATTGTACACGCTCAGACATTCGACGCAAACAAAAAAAGTGACTTAAAAGGTGTGTGTGTGCGCGCGTGTAGACGTAATCGCATGGAAGGGCACTTTGCGCTGAGCTCCGCCCCCGCTCGGTTCTTTCGATCGACTGGAGGAAAGCGCCGGACCGCCGCGAGGTTTTCCCGTTCGGAGTAAAGATGGGAGGATGACTTGACAAGTGGCTTTTTAGTTCGTTTCATTTCTCGTAATCTTTTCTTTTCCTTCGTGTCGAATCGAGGCGGCTCAGATCATCCTATTGCGTTTGTGGGTGGGCGAGTCTGTGATGACGTCACCGCACTGGGCGGAGCTCCGCTTGCGGGCGCCGTTGTCCAGGTGGAGCGCCATCTCCTCGGCAATGAAGGTGTTCAGGTCGACGTCGTGGAGACCGTTCCTACGGCGCCCGGGGGTGGAACCGGCGCTCAGGTGTGTGGGCGACCCCGGTGCTCCGGAGCGCATGCTTATACTCGCCATGGCACCGCTCAGGCCTGGAACATGCACGCACACACACACACACACACACACACACACACACACACACACAGGAGATATATATATTTATATATATATAAAATCAGTTACACCGAGTAACAGGGTCCTGCAGCGTACGCAGGTGTGAAAACGTGTTCAGTTTGGCAGAAACCTACCGTGCAGAGCGATCGCCTCCCTGAACGGCTGCAGGTCTGTCTCGGCAGACGAGCTCGTCTCTGAGGACGGCCCCATGGCGATTCTGGGAGGAGCCCGGGAGCTCCGTGGGGGTGGGGCTTTGCCACACAGGAAGCTGATGAGGTCCTCGCGCCGGATGGTCCGCCTCCTCTTCTTCACCCAGGCGAGCACGTCTTTGTTGCGCCGCTGGTGGCCGATCTGAATACCTAACTCGTAGCTGCGCTGGTGCGCTTCCACGCTCTCTGCACAGGATAAAAAAATGAAGTCATCGTTGTCGTCTTTATTTTTAAAACAAACAACAAATTGCTAAACTGCTAAACTATTTACAGATGATTTTTTCCCCCCGGGTTTCGAGTCGATGCTTTCCAAAAATGTCCTCCAATGCGTGTGAATACACGTCTGCGGTTGTGTGTGTGTGTGGGTGGGGGGGTTATTTCGTGGTGGTGGTTTTTTCCACATTTCACTTTTTCCTACCTCTCGATACGACGCAGCTCTCGCAATCACCGCCTACCGACGTTTTATGACCGCCTTTTTCGTACAGACGGGAGATATTTCCGGAAGACGTTTTTAGGAAAACGGAGAGTGTAGAGGGTTTTCAAACGTATTCTTCGTGGTATCGCGTGAACGTCGGAAGAAAGCGCTTCAGGAAAGCGCTGGACATGCGCTGTACCATCGATGGTTTTGTATCGCGGCAGTGCTGGAAAGCTGTAGAAATCTACGCGAGTAGCGCGACATTCTCATGTATGATTCCGACCGCCGCTCTCGGACGCACTCGCTTGGAGCGGTTTCCTCCTCTTCTTTTCCAGATAAAACTCTGCTGGTCGATCGTAAAGCAGAACGGCGGCTAAAGTTATTCGTTCGGTCGCTCGAGGTGTGGAATCGACTCCGGGGCTCGACTCCTCTCGGATTTCGACGTCTGGGATTGGTGAATCGACTCCACCAATCAAAAGGAGTCAAAAAGCTTCGCTCGTCTCTCAGACTAAAAATTCACTCGCCACTTGCTGATACGCCGGGAAAGAGAAACTTCTCCATAAACGCGTGAAGCAGATACGCTCGAGCGACTCGGGCGTGCTCACTGGACTCATCTGTGCTGTGCATCGTTTTGTTCGGCACAGCTCCATCTCACGATGCGGGTCTTCTCCCCCTCCGTCACTACAGAGCGTTAACCAAAGCTTTAAACAAAGACACGAAGTGCGTCCGTGTTCTCTCGCGCTGTCTGATCTCTCCGACGTACCAGACCAAGTCCGTTCCAGTCAGACACGCACCCCGGGATATTAATCAACAGGACCTGGCCAGACGGACGTCTCCGCGGTGTCCGATAAACACTCGGTCCGTCACCAGCGGGGAGGATATTAACGCTCATGTATTTGGAGAAATGTACAGGAGCTTGGAGACATGCTTTTATAGGAAAGTAATCAACAAGGCAGAGATACAGCACGTCATCACAGCTACAAACTTTCCGCCGTTGTTTTGTTGTTTTTTTACCGCAAAAGGTGTAAACTCTGTCCGGAATATTTCTGACACTGGAGACTCCTTCCATAAATCTTAAACATCTCCACATAGAAAATGGCACTTTTTTATTATAAGTCGTTTACTGCACATCCCTGTGAGAGAGCGGTTACTATGGAAACGATAACGTATATGTCGGGTTTCAGCCTGAACTCTGACCTTCGCAGCGAGCGCCGAGGCGACGGTTAAAATTCAAACCTCGTGAAAGTTACGCCCACGAGTTCAGTTCAGGAGCGAAACGCCGAACGGATCCCCTCGTCACAGACGTCGGTGACGTCTTTTAAAATAACCGTACCGGATCTCACAACAGCACGTCTTTCACGCGGACCTTGACTACGCCGGAAGAAACGAGTTTCTTTGCACCATCACACCGTGATCGGGTTTTAAACTGTGTCGCGTCTTACGAGATCTTGTCCGAGTTCTAGAACGGACTGTCCGTTCTCCGAATCCGATTACGCGGCGACGTCGTTCTAGCGATTAAAGAAAATGACCACGTCCTTGATCGGGGCGATCTGGAATACCAGAACACATCTTCTCGAACGCAAACGTTCTTCTTACCTAAAAAGTGAAGTAATCAGACCTTTAGCGATACTCGTGTTCGACACACGTGAACGGAAGAGGGCTTTGGCTGAATGCGCGTCGCGATGACGTCATGTGACGCGTTTCGACACAAATTCGCGGAACTCCTCCGAATGTTGCGGCGTTTCCTCGGTTATTTTTTGCCATCGCAAAACCCCGGAGGGACCGGCCAGGTGCTTTGTGTGCTTGAGCTTCCGCTCATCGGCACTTCTTTCGAGTCGAGAGATTATGCTGCGTGCGACTCGGCTCGCAAGTGGGTCATATTTACGACGTTTTCGGCTTTGGCACATCCGGCAGAAGAAGTTCGTGTTCGGTCAGCAACAAGCTAGCCAGCTAACTGATGACTGATGTATATATTCCTCTCAAAGGTGCGTCCACGCATACAGCGACTCGCCGCGACCGGAGACGGCTCTTTTTCGAAGAGAGCTGTGATGTGGGCGTGTCCAACGACTTTGAAAGTTGAGAAAAGTTTTGCTTTGTGCAAATCTGGAGCGACGCGGTGCAGCGACGTCCATTGGGAATGAACATCGGTAAAGCGCGCGTGATCCATAGCCTCTTGTGCTCGCAAGCAGAAGCAGCTCCAGCCACGTTACTATGGCAACCGGTAGTAGGAACGCCTACATTCCTGCAACTTCACAGAACAGCGATAAAATCGCCGTGTGTGTGAACCACACCTTTATGGATTTAACTTTGAGGGAGGCGTTTTCTTTAACTTTTATGAACTCAGCATTGGTTGTGCAAGATAGTGGGAAGGGGGCGGGGCTTCCAAACAGTCAGTTAGTTCAAAACGGATTCGTACGCCGATTGGCTCGTCTGTCCGTGTTACTGAGGTCTCCTTTTTGCGAGAGAGACAGCGCATAGAGGCGGAGTACGTCACCAGATCTGAATAAAAATAAACTCGGACTCTCACAGAACTTTCTGAACCCCAAGCCTAGCCAAAGAACGCTAATTTTTTTACGATGTGCGGTTCGTAATTCGTACACAGCTTCACACACACACACACACACACACCATGGCTGACACTTTCCCCGTCCAGTTCTTACATTGGGGGTTTTTTTCCCTCGACCAAACGTACCTCTATAAAGGTTGGTGACGGCAGTAGCAGCATTTTGGAAAGGGACCCAGAGAGAAAGCCCCTGTTGCTGACACACTCGATCTGTAAGAAATAAAAAGAAAAAGGACAGGAAGTTCTTTATATTTCCACAGAAACACCACGTGTCGTCATTTCCTCCGTCTATTAATGATTAAAAATGTGAGACAGCAGCCGGCTACATCCCAAATATCCCCCTAACTGGACACCTAGTGCACTAGATAGTGCGCGCGTGTCATTATAGTGTAGTGCAGTCGTGTAAGGAGCAGAGAGCCGTTAGGGACACGGCCAGGCTAGATGTCCTGACACACACAAAGGCTCGAAGGAAATGCTCTCAAAACCGAACAAAAAAGTTCACACTGTCCACGGTAAACGCTCTTAGAGTGAGGTGTACACGTTTATCAGGAAATAATAATAAAACTTTAAGGATTAAATCTGACATCTAGGAGGACGGCGCCATTTTGTTGAGTGCAGGAGTTTAGTTTTGATCAGATTTCGTGTAAGCAGGACAGCGAGCCAAAACAAGTTCACGCGGACGAATAAACAGTTAGTTACGAGGACAATAATAATCCTATAAACTAGAACATTTATTCCCAAAGGAAAAAATAAACACAAAGACCAAATAAACTGGACTGACCAAAAATCTCTCAAATCGTAATAACTCAGCTGGCTGCCTATAAACCTTTCCTTCGCCATTTTGTTTCTTTGCATATTTTTTTTTTTAACCCAAGGCTTTTTGACACAAGGAGGATTTCTGTTTTTAGGATTTTTTTTAATACAACCAAAAGTACACAAATGTGCGTGTTCGGGCTCTGAATAAGGAGAAGGCGGCGTGAAAACAGAGCTGCATTCGGCTATAAATTCTCTCAAGTTATTTTCACCCAGAGGAACTCCTCCCAGGACTTCGCCATTTTGTTTCACCAAATGATAGGCGTCAAAAAAACAAACAAAAAAAAGCATTAAATGTCTCGTTTGTGTAACTATCAAAAGCGACATTCTAAACAAAACAAACTCGGCGGGTTAAAAGGGAAAAGCGTACCAGCTGAGAGTTTATCCATAATCGGGCTGCCTTATCGGTGACGGTATTAGCATAAAAGCTAGCTGCCATAAGATAACGTTACAGGGTAGGGCTTTACTGACTAGCAAGCGACCTTCAGTGTGGATAGATGGGGGAATCTTTCGTTAGGACTCCTCTAAGAGATCTGAGCAGAATGTCTGGTTCATTGACAGTCCTCAAGCAGCTTTGTCTGGCGGTGTTTCGGGAAGTTACCCAGGGAAGCTACCCGAGCCTGATGCCCTTTGTTTATCTAGCAAGCTAAGCTGTATCTAGGCTAGCTTAGCATCGCTGGATGCTCGAGCCCGGCTCGTTCTTGGACATTTATTAGCACGCGAACCTTTATAAAGCTGCGCGACCGCCGTGGCTGAGTTTTGGAAGAGATGCCACAGCTTCTGCCGGCTCTGCTCTGGTTCCTCCTCGCTCGGCTCGTCCTGCTCGGCCTCAGCCAGGCACTGCCGCTCCCATTTGGAGAACCAGTGCTCGGGTCCGTGCTCCTGGATCTCCGCTTCGCCCTCCTCCTTCTTCTGCTCCATAATTATAAACCGACTATTGTTTTATTCGCCAGCTAATATGTGAATATTTATCCCGAACTGAATTCCTGAATCCCGCCGCGGCCTTATCCACAGCTGTTAGCTTTTTCTTTCCCTTCAAACCCGCGACTGCATGGCGCATGAAGTCCACCGGTTGACAAAACAAAACGGCGACGCGGAGGCGAGACGAACGCTCATGAAAACAAGTTACACTTGTCCCGCCTTATTGTGTCTCAACTGACTCTGATTCGCTAATACTCGAATACGGGCGTGATTTAATAAACCAAACAACCTCTAAGCCCCGGCTTTATGAACGTTATGGACTCTCATTCGCCAACATTATGATGCAGGCGTGGCTTAGTAACGTCATCCATGAAAACAAGTCGCAATCTGAATCCCGCCTACTTGGCCCAGATTCGACGCTCATTCGCCAACAGTCGGGTGTGGGCGGGGCTAAATAATGGCTGATGAAAACAAGCAACATATGCAGCTATTCAAGCCACACCTACTAATGTTGTAATGTTGGACGATACCAATGAGCTTTTTTTTTCTTCAATTGATATATATATGAGCCAAAATGGTTCATTATGGTTAATGAGATTGAGGTCAGAGCTAGACTTAGGTGTAGCGTAGCATTAATTATTTGCATAATGACTAATTACATCAATGGAAGGTCCTCACAAGGATAGCAAAACAAACATCAATGTTATGTTAGGATTGATTTTTAAATGGAAACATTAGAATAGAAAGTACTGATACTTCACTATCGATCTGTGCATCCATATTGTCAAACACCAATCATTCACCCATTTCCTCCTCCTCCTCCTCCTCCTCCTCATCATCATCATTTCTTCAAATCTCATTTTCACACAGGCCCAGTTGGTATTGGATAACGTTTTTTGCTTCAATAAATAACATTATCGTTTAAAAACGGTATTGTGTGTTTACTCAGGTTGCCCTTGTTTTATCTTAAATTTTGTTTTAATTTGACATATACTCAAAAACAGAAGAGAACAAGATGGGGCAAATACTTTTTCACAGCACTGTATAGTAGTTACAGAACGTGTACCTGCTTCTGTCACATAGCACTCTGCAATCTGCATGGGATATCAAGCCATCACACACTTACACACACTTACACACACCTTAAGTGCTGTAATACAGAGTAATATTTTCACCCACCAGCTGAGGGAGCTAAAACCCCAACTTCCCCAACTTCTGATTTTCACTGACAGGAAGGGAGATTAATCCATCCGTCTAAACAGCTCACAAACAACACCACTAAATGCTACCCTTGACTTTACACCAACATCTGACCAATCAATGTCTCGCAGACCACTTCTGAGTTTCTATGCTAACACAATTAGTCATTGATTCTGTACATACAGTATACCACACCACTGTTGGTCAGAAGGTGTTGTTTATTTTTCTATAACAGCACATCCGTGAAACGAGTTAGTTCCAGAGAATGTACAGTTATTGGAAAATAATCAACTCCAGAATGACGGTAGCAGTAACTCGGCTTCATCACACCACCCTGACGTTGATTCAGACCCTAAAATCTGCTGTCTAAATGTACCTTCTGTTTCAGTCCTGTTACAGAGTTCAAGCCTCATCACTTACTGCATCATCCATCTATCCATTTTCTATACCGCTTACTCTTTTTCAGGGTCACAGGGAACCTGGAGACCATCCCAGGGAGCATCGGGAACAGGACGGGGTACATTCTGGACAGGGTGCCAATCCATCGCAGGGCACAATCACGTACACACTCACACACCCATTCACACACTACGGACACTTTAGACACGCCGATCAGTCTACCATGCATGTGTTTGGACTGGGGGAGGAAACCGGAGTACCCGGAGGAAACCCCCGCAGCACGGGGAGAACATGCAAACTCCACACACACAGCGCAGCGGCGGGAATCGAACCCCCGACCCTGGCGGAGTGAGGTGATCGTACTAATCACTGTGATGTAACACACACACACACACACTTAACCTTAGAAGGACTTTGACCAGTTCACACAGCGGTCATAAGCTTTGTTGACATCTGCTCTAGATTCCTTTTATCAAACTGACTGGAAGCCAGTCTCACTTTCTTCTCTCTCTCTCTACATTCTCTGTTTTTCTCTCCTTTTTTTGCGTGATGGATCTGTCACCTCTGGGGCAGCGTAATGGCGAGAAAGTAAGCGTGAACGTCCCAGGACCGACTTTGACCTTCCAGAACATCTCTTATGCTGTGAGAGACTCCCGGGGGCCGTGTCGCAAGAGAGCACCTGAGAGAGAGATCCTGAAAAATGTCAGGTCAGTGCTATCATCAGTGGTTTGCTCCAGTAGCCCAGTTTTAACCCTGCGTTACTAACGGCTTAAGCGAAACTAAACGTGAGACGATTTATATTTATAGGTAGGAATTGTTCAAAAGTTCTCGTGTTCTCTGATTTGCGAAAGACTTCGTAGTATTGAAGGATAGTCCCCTAGCTTATTCAGTCACGTTAGATAGAAAGCTTTCCAGAAAATTCGACATGGCGTCAAGTAGACTCGATCGAGAGGAACTGTACGAGTCCTTTCCAGTCGAGACCACACCCACGTCCAGTTTAAATCCAGACCTAGATTTGAATATTTTTAAGCACTCAGCAGATACATTCTCACATGAGCTCGAACAATAAATAAATAAATAAATAAATAATCAAATGTAGCATAATTAAATCATGTATGCTCACAGAAAAGTGGCAGAGCTGTTTCGTTTATTACTCTCTCTCCGTCCGCCTACCGAAAGAGGAAGAGTCAGATAAATATCATGCTGCGATCCACACACAGGTGTAAACAATCACTCGTTACCCGCTCGTTCTCTGGCATTAAATGTTGCTTCATATTCCACTCGTGCTTTGGGAAGGTCATTCCATTTTGTTCATTTACAGTGTATTCATTTGAAAGACTCAAAGCAACACACCTGTGAAGCGAAACGCATTGCGGCTGAGAACCGCACGTGGGACTTGAACTCACAACCTGCTGGTCAAACAGCAATACCAATGCCTCTGTTTATACCCATGTGTTGGTCCTGCATAAAGAGCAATTTCTTGACCATCGCGCTCAATGTGTTTGTTTTGTCATTGCTTATTTTAGCGGCATCATGAAGACAGGACTGAACGCCATCATGGGTGCGACAGGAAGCGGCAAAACCTCGTAAGTCCTATAAACTCCGCTGAACGTCAGGTAGAGCACGGGAAAGATTTTCAACCGATACGAATTACAACGGAAACGTACTTCCTGTAATGTAAAATTTAAAGCGCTGTGCATAAGTATTCACCCCCTTTGAACCATTCGACATTGTGTAGTGTCACAACCAGGAAGTGAACGCACTTGTGTTTTATGAATCTACACAGTGCGTCCCGTAATACTTACGTCGCTTGAGGGGTCATGTGACCTCAGGATAAATGCGTCCAATCTTAGAAGCAAGCAAAGTTTGCAACAACGAGCATTGTGAAGAACCACGGGGCGGTCAAAACAAAGTTCTGGAAACTTATCAGGGCTTGGTTATAACATAAAGTGCATCAACATCTTTGAACTTTGAAGAGGCCGAAGGTTATTCGGAACATGATGCCGACGATGCTACCACCACCGTGCTTCTTCGCGCTGAGTTTCTGCCAAACGTAGTGCCAAAAATTTCCCTCTATAATAATTAGGCAATAAATAACTTTTATGCTTTTAATTTGCAAATAGTTTGGTAAACTATATTGATTAGCCCCTACATTACTATCACACATATGTGTGTGTGCAGACTTTTGGACGTGATCGCTGGAAGGAAGGATCCTCGTGGCTTACGATCGGGTCAGGTGTTGGTCGATAACAAGGTTGTCACTTCTGAACTGCGTCTTATCTCAGCTTACGTTGTTCAGGTGAGGGAGATCTTTCGGATAAACTTTAGTCATCCGATCGAAGTTTTGCGGTTGCGTGTTCTGACGTCACAGGCGGATAAAGCGACTGATATCGATTTATCCTTGTGTATAAGGACGACATCCTGATGGGCACGCTGTCCGTCCGCGAGAACCTCATGTTCTCCGGACACTTGCGCTTGCCACGCCATCAATACTCCACCGCCGAGAAAGAAAAGAAAGTGACGAGCGTTCTCCGCGAGCTGGGCCTGGAGGACTGCGCCGACACGAAGGTAAAATCTGCACGTTGCGTTCTGTAACGTCGCTAGCGCCTGTTTCTGTTTAGAGCACGTGTCTTTGTCTCTCGTCGTTAGATTGGTACTGAGTTTCTGAGAGGTGTGTCTGGAGGAGAGCGGAAGCGTTGTAGCATAGGAATGGAACTGATGACTTCTCCATCGCTCCTTTTCCTAGACGAGCCGACGACCGGACTCGACTCCAACACGGCTAACAGCATCGTAGCTCTGCTGCACAGGTACCCAGACATCGGTCACGGGGGAAAAACGTCTCGAACGTGACGCGTACTCGACTAATCGTCCTTCGTGTTCTGTCTTTCTCCAAGTCTGTCCCGTAGCGGCAAGACCGTCATTTTCTCCATCCACCAGCCGCGTTATTCCATCTTCAGACTCTTCGACCACCTGACTCTGCTCCACAAAGGAGAGTGTGTCTACGCCGGTCCTGCGAACGAAACCATTCAGTACTTTAATGACATGGGTAACCGTCCTTTCCACAAACGCGAGCACAGTGTAATGTTTAACACAAGGTACGATGTTTATTGTTTTATTTTTTTATTGATTAGGCTATGAGTGCGAGGCGTTCAACAATCCTGCAGATTTCTTCCTGGACATCATGAACGGGGAAGTTTCGCCTTCGGTGCCGACGGGTAAAAGTCTTCCATCCGAGTAGAATTTCGTCTAATTAATCGGCTCAGCTAAAAATCCCCGAACTCATACCACTCACGCGTACTTCTCATAGTTAAGCACAAACAATGTGGCGACGTGGTTCGTCGTCCATGTTACGCTGTGTTATGTGTGTAGCCTCACTTCAGTTAGCACTCATACACAGGCCACGGATGACTTTTCCAGTTTCAGTGCTGCACCGTTGAGGATAATTGGAAATAAACTACCGCAGTAATAATAATAATTGCACTAGTGTTTATAATGCGCTCGTGTGGTCAGGTGACATTCTGAAACTCTGTGTAGCATGGTGGAAAGAGGACGTGACGTCTAGAGCAGGTTCGCTAGCCGAGAGGGAACTGGAAAGCGATACGCAACCCGCGGCTCTGAACAGTTCGAATATTATCGACTAATGACGGACGCATTTCTTTACCGCGTGCCTTGGAGAACGTTTCTACGATGTTTCAGATCGTTTCTACTCTTTCGGCTGTGCGTTTTCTCCCACAGATAAATCCCTGGCGGAGCTTTATGGCGATTCTCGGGATCGTGCTGCTCTCACGGAGGAGCTGAAGCAGCTCACAGTTCTGTCTGATTGCACAAGCACAGCGAAACAATCATCACCATCTTATGTAACGTCGTTCCTCTATCAGGTGTGTGTGTGTGTGTGTGTGTGTGTGCTGATCCTGATCCTTTCCTTTATCTGAAATGACCGCATGTTGAACTTACGTTATCGAAAGAAAAAAAAAACCCTGAGGTGTGTCTGAGGTCATAAATCCATAAACGAATTATGTACACACTGTGTGTGCGTGTGTGTTCAGTTAAACATCGTGTCCAGGAGGACGGTGCTGAACTTATTGAGGAATCCGCAGACCTCCTATGCACAGACGGCGCTGAACGTGCTGTTCGGAGTGCTGGTGGGACTCATTTATTTTCAGATGCCTCACACGCTACCTGAAGCCCTGCAGAACAGGTACACGCCCATCTCTCCATCCTTCCACTGTCCATCCGTCCATCAATCCGTTCTTTCCGTCCGTCAATCCGTGAAGCACCCGTCGGTCCCGTCAAGTCAACCCCAAAGCTGTGGAGCAATATTTCAGACTGTATATAGATAGATAGATGGATAGATAGACCTTGATTCTGATTGGTCAGAAGGTGTCCTTTAATTATCAGAAACTATAAATGTAACTATAAACGGATAAAAAGTATGCCGCACAGACGTAATTGTTCAGCACACTGGCTATTGTGTAAGAGGAATAAAACACCCAGTCGCTGATTATTTTCCCATAAGAGCACGCCCCCGAGTGTGTTATTCCTCACATATCACTCCCAGCAGCTCTTATTATCTTTATATAACTATATACGTGCTTAAAAAACATGGCCATTATGAATGTGTGTGTGTGTGTGTGTGTGCTGATTTTAGAACCGGAGCGTTCTTCTTTCTCATCATCAACATGGTGTTTGCAAACCTGTCAGCGGTGGAGCTCTTCATTAAAGAGAGAGCGCTGTTCGTGTGAGTGTGTGAGATTTTAATGACTGGGTCATTACACTTTCGACAGATTAGTTCCCAGTAAGTGGTGTGTGTGTGTGTGTGTGTGTGTGTGTGTGTGTGTGTGTGTGTGTGTGTGTGTGTTTCGCAGGCATGAGAACTCGAGCGGCTATTACCGAACCTCTGTGTACTTCCTGTCCAAAGTGTTTGTCGATTTAATACCAAACCGGATGATCCCCATCTTCGTGTTCTCCGCCATCTCTTATTACATGATGGGTGAGTCAAAGACGTGGAACCATTGATTCAAGTAACATTTATTTATTTGCTTAATATATGTTAATTTTATTTCTTTTACTTAAAGCTGAACATCTGAAATTATTTCCATATTTCATAGCAGGCATTGATTTTATTATTATTATTATTATTATTATTATTATTATTATTATTATTTGTGTGTGTGTTCAGGGTTGAAGCCAGCGTTCGTGGCGTTCCTGTGTTTCTTCTTGACCATGTCTCTGGTGAGTCTGGCGGCGGTCAGTCTGGCGTTCCTGGCCAGTGCCAGCGTGAGCTCCTTCGCCATGGCCAACATTTTCATCGCGATGCCCTTCGTCTTCATGATGGTCAGCATTTTTGTTGTTGTATTTGTTGTTGTTGTTGTTTTATCACAAAGCTTTGATTTGAATGTTAAATGTATTTGTTATAAGACTAAGATACTCCTCTTTCTGTTCCTGAAACCCCAGGTATTCGGCGGCTTCCTGGTGAATCTGAACTCCATGCTGAGCTGGCTGTCCTGGCTCAAGTGGCTCAGCATCTTCCGCTACGGACTGAACGTAAGGAAAGAAAAAAACAAACAAACGTGTGATATTTCTAAAATTGTAACATTAAATTGATTAAAATGCACCGATGCAATGTTTACTAAAGTGTCTATATTATTCCGCAATCCTGGTGAGATTTTTAATATTCTAGTTAGAAGTCAGAATTTTTTAAATTCTAGTTAGTTATTATTCTAGTTAGTATTTTAAAATTCTAGTTAGTTATTATTCGTTAGAAGTTAGAATTTTAGAATTCTAGTTAGTTATTATTCGTTAGAAGTTAGAATTTTAGAATTCTAGTTAGTTATTATTTTAGTTAGAATTTTAGATCTTTTTTTTTAGACTTTTAAACTGCTAGAATTTTTAGAATGCTAGTTGGAAGGTAGAACATTTAAAAACATTTAAGAATTTTAGAATTCTAGTTAGTTACTATTCTAGTTAGAATTTTAGAATTGTGGTTAGTTATTATTCTAGTTAGAAGTTACATTTTTTTACTTCTAGTTAGGTATTATTATAATTAGAAGTTAGACTTTTTAAAATTCTAGTTAGTTATTATTTTAGTTAGCAGTTTAGAAGAAAATTTTAGAATCTTAGAATTGAAGAATTTTTAGAATGTTTAGAATTCTAGTTAGTTATTATTTTAGTTAGAATTTAGAATTTTAGAATTCTAATTAATTACTATTCTAGTTAGTATTTTAGAATTCTAGTTAGTTATTATTTTAGTTAGAATTTTAGATCTTTTTTAGACATTTAAACTGCTAGAATTTTTAGAATGCTAGTTGGAAGGTAGAACATTTAAAAAAATTTAAGAATTTTAGAATTCTAATTAATTACTATTCTAGTTAGAATTTTAGAATTCTAGTTAGTTATTATTCTAGTTAGAAGTTACATTTTTTTTTACTTCTAGTTAGTTATTATTCTAGTTAGAAGTTAGAATTTTAGAATTCTAGTTAGTTATTATTTTAGTTAGAATTTTATATCTTTTTTTAGACTTTTAAACTGCTAGAATTTTTAGAATGCTATTTGGAAGGTAGAACATTTAAAAAATTTTAAAGAATTTTAGAGTTCTAGTTAGTTACTATTCTAGTTAGAATTTTAGAATTCTAGTTAGTTATTATTCTAGTTAGAAGTTAGAATTTTAGAATTCTAGTTAGTTATTATTTTAGTTAGAATTTTAGATCTTTTTTAGACTTTTAAACTGCTAGAATTTTTAGAATGCTAGTTGGAAGGTAGAACATTTAAAAAAAATTTAAGAATTTTAGAATTCTAATTAATTACTATTCTAGTTAGAATTTTAGAATTCTAGTTAGTTATTATTCTAGTTAGAAGTTACATTTTTTTTTACTTCTAGTTAGGTATTATTCTAGTTAGAAGTTAGAATTTTAGAATTCTAGTTAGTTATTATTTTAGTTAGAATTTTATATCTTTTTTAGACTTTTAAACTGCTAGAATTTTTAGAATGCTAGTTGGAAGGTAGAACATTAAAAAAATTTAAGAATTTTAGAATTCTAGTTAGTTACTATTCTAGTTAGAATTTTAGAATTCTAGTTAGTTATTATTCTAGTTAGAATTTTAGAATTCTAGTTAGTTATTATTCTAGTTAGAATTTTAGAATTCTAGTTAGTTACTATTCTAGTTAGAATTTTAGAATTCTAGTTAGTTATTATTTTAGTTAGAAGTTAGAATTTTAGAATTCTAGTTAGTTATTATTCTAGTTAGAATTTTAGAATTCTAGTTAGTTATTATTTTAGTTAGAAGTTAGAATTTTAGAATTCTAGTTAGTTATTATTCTAGTTAGAATTTTAGAATTCTAGTTAGTTATTATTCTAGTTAGAAGTTAGAATTTTAGAATTCTAGTTAGTTATTATTTTAGTTAGAATTTTAGATCTTTTTTAGACCTTTAAACTGCTAGAATTTTTAGAATGCTAGTTGGAAGGTAGAACATTTTAAAAATTTAAGAATTTTAGAATTCTAGTTAGTTACTATTCTAGTTAGAATTTTAGAATTGTGGTTAGTTACTATTCTAGTTAGAAGTTACATTTTTTAAAATTCTAGTTAGGTATTATTCTAGTTAGAAGTTAGAATTTTAGAATTCTAGTTAGTTATTATTTTAGTTAGAATTTTATATCTTTTTTTAGACTTTTAAACTGCTAGAATTTTTTAGAATGCTATTTGGAAGGTAGAACATTTAAAAAAAATTTAAAGAATTTTAGAATTCTAGTTAGTTACTATTCTAGTTAGAATTTTAGAATTCTAGTTAGTTATTATTCTAGTTAAAATTTTAGAATTCTAGTTAGTTATTATTCTAGTTAAAATTTTAGAATTCTAGTTAGTTATTATTTTAGTTAAAAGTTAGAATTTTAGAATTCTAGTTAGTTATTATTCTAGTTAGAAGTTAGAATTTTAGAATTCTAGTTAGTTATTATTCTAGTTAGAATTTTAGAATTCTAGTTAGTTATTATTCTAGTTAGAAGTTAGAATATTAGAATTCTAGTTAGTTATTATTTTAGTTAGAATTTTAGATCTTTTTTAGACCTTTAAACTGCTAGAATTTTTAGAATGCTAGTTGGAAGGTAGAACATTTAAAAAATTTAAGAATTTTAGAATTCTAGTTAGTTACTATTCTAGTTAGAATTTTAGAATTGTGGTTAGTTACTATTCTAGTTAGAAGTTACATTTTTTACTTCTAGTTAGGTATTATTCTAGTTAGAAGTTAGAATTTTAGAATTCTAGTTAGTTATTATTTTAGTTAGCGTTTTTGATTTTTTATTTTTTTTGTAAAATTTTAGACTTTTAAACTATTAGAATTTTTAGAATGCTAGTTATTCTAGTTATAAGTTAGATTTTTTTATTCTAGTTAGTTATTATTCTAGTTAGAATTTTAGAAGAAAATTTTAGAATCTTAGAATTGAAGAATTTTTAGAATGTTTAGAATTCTAGTTAGTCATTATTCTAATTAGAAGTTAGAATTTTTCGAATTCTACTTAGTTATTATTTTAGTTAGAATTTTTGATTTTTTATGTATTTATTTTAGAATTTTAGACGTTTAAACTGCTAGAATTTTTAGAATGCTAGTTGGAAGTTAGAACATTTTTTAAAAATTAAGAATTTTTAGAATTCTAGTTAGTTACTATTCTCGATAGGATTTTAGAATTACATTTGAGAATTTTACAAGTTTTTGCTAAACGAATGATTAAATATGTCAGAGCATTTTTGGAAGGAGGATGAAAAAAAGTCATCTTTAGCAAAATGTTGTGATGTAAGAGGAATAAAACTCTTCAGGATGTGCTGTTATTGGAAAATAATCAACTTTGTGGTGCTAACAGTAACTCCACTGTGTTTTTTATTTTATTTTATTCATATGTAAAAAAATTTTTTTTAAAGAATCCTGCAGGAAATGCAGTTATTAAGTGCAGTTTGCTACGATAAACATGCTGCAGTATTATGATTGTATTCTGTGTTTCCAGGCTATAACCATCAACGAAATGACAGGACAGGTGTTTTACGATAACAGTACCAGGTATGTACTGTCCTAAAATCAATCTCAGGCAAATTTTCACTGGAGTTCTAACTAGAATAATAAATAACTACAATTCTAAAAATTCCAACTGATAACTAGAATTTGAAAAAACTTAAGATTCTAGAAATTCTAAAATCTAATTCTAAAATTATAACTAGAATAGTAACTAGAATTCTAAAATTCAAAGAATTCTAAAAATTAAAATGATCAAAAAATTTAATCTGACATTCAAACAATTGAATAATTTTTTTAACTAGAATTCTAAATTCTAACTTATAACTTAAAAATTCTGAAAAATTTTAACTTCTAACTAGAATTCTAAAAATTCTAACCGTTAAAAAAATTCTAAAATTCTAACTGGAATAATAACTAACTAGAATTTAAAAAATTCTAACTTCTAACTAAAACTTCTAAAATTCTCAAATGTAATTCTAATTAAAAAAGTAACTAACTAGAATTCTAAAATTCTTTTTTTTTTAAAGTTCAAACTTCCAACTAGCATTGTAAAAATTCTAATAATAATAACTAACTAGAATTCTAAAAAATTCTAACTTTCTAACTAGAATTCTTAAAATGAAAACAATTCCTAAATTCTAAGATACTAAACTTTCATTCTAAAATTCCAACTAGAATAACAACTAACAAGAATTCTAAAAACAAATTCTAACTTCTAACTAGGAATTCAAAGAATTTTAACATTCCAAAAATTCTAAAATTCTAAAAAAAAAATGGCATTCTAAAATTCTAACTAGAATAACAAAAGTGTTTTAATCGCAAGCTTGAAGTGGGCTACGTCATTCCTAGACCTTAAATCTTCTGCAGTTGTGTGTTTTCATTTAATATAGAATAATATTACTGATATATATATCACAGAATGACACCATACCAGTAAACATTTGTAGTTTTGTGAACTATCTGTAGATCAAACACTGCGATGAATTGTAGTGAATTCAACATTCTTCGTTGTTGAAGGTTAACAGGAGAGATGTACCTGGAGGCTCAGAGAATCGACTACAGTGCTTGGGGGTTCTGGCAGAATCACGTGGCTTTGTTGGGCATGGTGGTGGTGTGTATGACGCTGGCCTACGTGCAGCTGCTCAGGATTAATCGCTGGAAGTGACGGAATTACGCCACGAGGAAAAGTAGAAATAAAAGCTGATCTTTTATTATCCATCACTCGTCTCCACCAGCATTCGACAATCCACTCCGATTCACACATCACATTTAAACCTATCAAAAAGTTCCCTGTCTTTATTTGTCAGTTTGGACATCAGGCATAATTTCAACATTTCACAAATTGTGAATCATTGTGTGTTCTCATCATCATCACCATCATCATCATCATCACCATCATCATCATCATCATAATCATCATCACCATCATCATCATCACCATCATCATCATCACCATCACCATCACCATCATCATCATCATCACCATCATCACCATCATCATCATCACCATCATCATCACCACCATCACCATCATCATCATCATCACCATCATCATCATTACCATCACCATCACCATCATCACCATCATCACCATCATCATCATCATCACCATCATCATCATCATCATCATCATCATCATCACCACCATCATCATCATCATCATCACCATCATCATCATCATCACCATCATCATCATTACCATCACCATCACCATCATCATCATCATCACCATCATCATCATCATCACCATCATCATCATCACCATCACCATCATCATCATCATCATCACCATCATCATCATCATCATCACCATCATCATCATCATCATCATCATCATCATCACCATCATCACCATCATCATCATCATCATCACCATCATCATCACCATCATCATCATCATCATCACCATCATCACCACCATCATCATCATCATCTCCTGTTCTGCTGAACTTTCTGAAGACGACCAACAAGATGACATCATGAAAACAATTATTTTTACGTTCTTTAAATTAAAACTGTTTATTTTGAATGAACTTGTGTTTTATACATTTATTATTGTTAATAAAAAGTAACAATAAGAAAATAAGGTATTACCTTACCTATAATAAAAAAAAAAAAATAGGTATTATGCACACCGTTCCCCACTTCTTTCAACCTTAATCCGAATGATTTTTAATTATAATTATTTAATTCTATAATTATTTGTAATGGTTATTTGATCATTTATTATTTTTATGTCGTTTTATTTACTCTTTGAACTTTAGTGTTTTCATTTAGTTTAGTGGGTTTTAAATATATATATATATATATATATATATATATATATATATATATATATATATATATATATATATATATATATATATATTATTACTACTTATTTTTACATGTAGAACATTACAAATTTATTCTACTGTTTTTGGTATGTAATGTTTGTAATTCATTTTTCACACAATCCGAATGAAAGGTAAAAAGTGAATTTCTTTTCCCATGACACACCATCTCCTCCCGCTTTTTTCAACACTTTTTTTTTAACACAATGTAATTTTATTTCATTTAAACCTTTCTTGTCTTGTTTTGTGGAATTAGTTTTCATAGTCTTTCGCTATAATTTAAATGAATTAATTAATAAATCAGATCAAACACGTGAAATCTCTCGACGTCGACTCTCGACGTTCACCTGAAAGAGCCGACTCAAGGAGCCGACTCAAGGAGCCGACTCTTCACTGACTGCCGCTTTGAATGGATTTATAGTTTCCAAACTGGATGTCGCCACTAGGTGGCAGCACGTGACCAAATTCCTCCAAAATCTGTGTGTGTGTGTGTGTGTGTGTGTAGTGAGGATGAGGATGACTCTGCAAATGTCCTCGTACTAGAGATGAATTAAACTCTGAAGACTCCTTTATGTCTCCTGTGTGTGTGTGTGTGTGTGTGTGTGTGTCATACTAGTGTTATGACATCACTACATGTTTCCTCGGGTGTGTATGTATGAGTGTGCAGGGGAGAGGGGGTGTTTTATAGATGACTCTCATGCACATCTGCTAGACATTAATACATCTTGCCAAGCCTCCCCTCTGTGTGTGTGTGTGTGTGTGTGTGTGTGTGTGTGTGTTCACTGCAGAGAAAATGCACGTCCTCGAATTGTCGAGTTCTCAAGTCACACCCTGGCCTATATTATCAATGCGACCTCTTCAGGAGAGAGAAAGCGAGCCGGAAGAGACTGTGTGTGTGTGTGTGTGCGTCCATTTTGTTATGCAAACCCTTACTTTCTCACCCACAACTTTGGTGACTTTGCACTTGCTGTTTCCATGGAAACAAAAAGTCATAAATCTGAACAAGGAGAGAGAGTGTGTGTGTGTGTGAGTGAGAGAGAGAGTGAGAGAGAACACTGTCATGTTAGCATGCTAATCTCTAATTCAAACAAGACTTAGTGACACTTAGCATACTAGCTCAAACTGACTGCTTTTAACACGGCCTTGTTAGCTCGTTAGCTCGAATGAAGTCGCTGAGTCTTAACATTCACGAATGAATCTTTGACAACACAAAAAGCACACCGAGAGCTTGTTTTGAGTTGGACTCCAGCTTTATTTGTCTTTGACGTTACAAAGAGCACACGAAGACAGAAAACCCGAGCATTTCTATACTACTTTCTTACATAAGAAAGGCACCGATCACTTTTCCTCACGTACATTCAAACCAGATTAAAGCTTTTAGACACAGCAGTGCAAATTAAACCAAAGCTTAAACTCCACTCCACTTTAAATATGTTCATATGGAAATATTTGCGATTCTGATGCTAATTTGTATTTTGGTTGGTGCTGTTGTTGTTGTTGTTTTTTTTCTTTTTTGTTATCCCTGCGAGAAGTTAGCGGTCGTGATGACGTCACGTCGTTATTGTTAGTGCCATAGCTAGCGCGGTTACGATGACGTTTAATAACGGAAAAGACGAAGCGATCTCAAACGGTCATATTTCGCTTTCATCTCCTGAAACCGACGTTTTCCTAAGCAACGTTCAGGATCGTCCGGCGTCGACGCAACGGAGACGCCGACGTTAGACTCGTTAACGATGTACGAGATGACGAGCGCGTTAAAGTTGAAGCGTCGGAAGGTGATGAAGAGACGGAGCTAGGGCTAAATCCCACTCAGCCGCTATCAGAACAGCATTGTGGGTAATGTGGGAAACCGGTACGCCAACCAGATTAAACCACAAACATCAACTCAGGATTTGATCGCAGACGGGTTCGAGATGAATCTTTCTTTTAAGAGGCTACGCGTGCCCCGTGTATCTGATAAACAAATCAAAGGTGGGATTTGTGTGTGAAGGGACGTAAATGTCATCAGGAAAGCGCGGGTGAGCAGCAGTGGTTCTTCTAGAACTTTCTAAGTCTCAGCGCTGCTATTTAAAACACGACCTCATTACGGCAGCCGCCGTTCACGCTAAAAATGTTTCTGGTTCAGGACACAGTCCTCATCTCTGAAGGACAAGCTGCTGATTACACTAACCATCGTCTTCCACGTCTGTTAACACTTACAGTGCTGTTCCTAGTGGCTGAGGATCTGTGCCTGTTACCCATAAAGCATTGCGAGCATACGGGATTGCGTTCCACCCATCACTGGATAAGAATGAACTGGAGAGATGTAGCTGAGCGTGAGGAACTGTTTGCATTTCTACATTCTTACACTGTTTTCCAGTTGACGCACTTGTAGGCTTCATCTTTAAAAAAAAAAAAAAAAAAAAACTACTTCCATTTAGGCCACGCCCATTTCAGACACAGAGAGTAACAGAATGGTGTTACACTCCTCTAACACCCATGTTTCTATTTTACAAAATTACAAAAGCTGACGATATGAGTTTTCAGTATGAGCTTTCAGACGACGCGTAGCTAATAAGAACGATTTTTCCTCGCTAGTTATCTAATACAGAAACGTCTTAGTGTGCGGTTTGTCTTGGTTTCGTGTGCAACGTGCTTTTTTTTATGTGCTAATTTGGTTGCTTTGAGCTTTGTATTCACATTACCTATCATAGTTTGTACTTATAGCGTCCTTTGTTCTGAAATAGTTCGCATGACAAGATAGCAGAAGGCTGTAACCGTACGTTCACACTAGCAAGTGACAAGTGTTGCTTGTAGCTTGTCTTTTATGGGTGTGCTACTGTCGTTGTTTGTGGGCGGGGCCTGTCCAGCATTTTATTTTCTATATATAGCGCTATAGTTGAACAAAAACGACTTTTTGGAGTCACGTGTTACGTGCTCAGCCTTGTACTAGCTTCATTCTTAGATTAGATTAGCAAAGCGAGCTAACTTGCGTTTTTGAAACTGTAAATGGGAACTAACTGCAGGTAGGAACTAAAGTTGAAATGTGTCACGGACGTGTGTAGAATCTGAGTAGTCACTTGCTAGTGTGAGTGTAGGTTAAGCTACTTTCACACTCAGGTATGTATTAGTACTCCCACAGCGTAGCATTAGCGATACCCTGCGCATTAGCCTTCAATACCCCAGCATGGTCTCCCTTCAGATAAAGGCCTTGTTGTGTCTTAATGGCCACTCTGTTATAATCACAGAACTCAAACAGGAAGTAGACAGGAGTGGCGCTGCTGCTCACGACGACACCGTTGGCCTCCACCATCCAGTACTTCCCTGTCGAGTCTAAAAGGAAGAGAGAGAAAGAGAGATGGAGAGAGTGAGTGGTGATTTGCCTTCGGCCGGATTAAACATCCCTGAAGTCATGCGCTAAGTTGTTAGCATGTGCTTTGTTTCGGTTTCGCCCCGTCTTATCGTCGCTTTGTTTCTCTAAGGTGTGCACCTGTTCTGTGTTGAATTCATTTGGATATTTATACCACGCTGTCTCCCTTCTTCTTCGCAAAGTCTTGGACAAAGCGTTAAAAGCCTTACCTCGGAGACCGTATGCGTTGTTGTTGTACTCCAACTGGAAGACGTCGTAGGAAGAGCGGTTGGAGTCCAGGGTTCCGGTGCCTTGCTTACGACAACCGATGAAGCCGTCTTCCCCACGCAGGACTATTAACGGCCGATTAATGAGCTTCAAAACAAACTCCTCCTGTTCACCTGGAACAATCACAACACGGTGGTCGAAGAGAACGAGAATTCTTGATTTTAGAACTGCAAGCATTTGTCTGCTGCTAACAAAAAGGGTATCCGCTCCTCATACACACACCTGCAGAGTCCACGGAGGCCGCCAGCTGGCCGTTCTTCTTGGCTGCTAAGTACTTGCCGTTACTGGCCTTGAGAGTGATCTTCGCTCCTTTCCACTCCAACTCAAAGAAGCAGCTGGCTGATCTATAATAAATGAGCGCAGTGATTAGCATAATGTTTATGGACGTTATGTAAGGAATAAAACTCTCGGGGGAGTGTGCTGTTACAGGAAAATAAACGTTGCTCATTGACGGGAAGATGACGTGGAGTTAGCGTTACCTCCGTGAAGTGGATTCATTGCCTTTAACTGCATTTATTCCTCTTATATCACAGCAACTTGCCAACAATGACTTAATTAAGAATAGCGTCATAGTTTTATTTTCGTCGCCTAATTTATCTGTCGTATTAAATTGGACTGCGGTTGTAGTTCCCTACTTTTCAGACGCAGTGCACTGGATCGCTCCACTCGGAGTGAGACTCCAGTATTTCCCATTGCAGGCCCTGAAAGCACAGCGCTTCGTCTCCTGGTCCACCTCCATCTGGAAGACTTCCTGATCCGACTCTTCATCCTGATTGGCTGACAGATCTACGCCTGAAACGCATCACAAACCAATCAGACAGGGATTTCAGACGCAGGTTTGATCTCATGCTTTGTCTCGGGGTGTATGTCGATACTTAACTAAGGTGATTTGTACTGGTAATAGGTTATTACACTAGAGAAACACCTGATTAGGCTGATAAATCACTGTGACTCCGCCCTCTTTTAAAGACAAGCCCCAGGGGCGGGGCATATACGTTCTGGAGAGCATTGAATTGGACCAGTAGATTAGAGGATGAGGCATCAAAAATAAATAAATAAATAAATCTGCAAAACATCCTTTCAGTACATTATTCTTGTCACAAAGGTTCTTGTACACTCAGAAAGAGCGCTAGAGGAATAAAATAATTCTGCTTCCCTAAAGAATTTCTGACACAGGGCTCTTTTATATTTTACTAAATCAATAACTAGGGCGCGATGTTTACTTCATCTGGGTGTTTCCTGATAGTGGGAAATTATGATAATTAATGTTGAAAAACTGTAAAGATATTTACCAGAAACATCGAGAATGGCAACAGACATCAGAATGATGGTTTGTGGTTAATGACAATGACGTCTGAGGTGATTATGGAGGTGATTTACATCTTCTACTTTCCTAAAAGTATGGCCATAAGCATGAGAGAGAGAGAGAGAGAGAGAGAGAGAGAGAGAGAGAGAGAGAGAGAGAGGTGGACATTACGCATAAAAGGGTTGATATTTGTATCACTTTATTATCAGTGAATAGAAGCCGCACCCTGGCGCGTGGACACGTTCCTGTCGTTGCTGGCGGTGAGCACCACCTGTCCGCGGCTTCTTTCCAGCACGAGCGCCTCGTCTTTACCCACGCGGACGCTTTTACCCGCCTTGACCGCGCCGCTCGGGCCGGAGGGCGCCAGGTATCTCCCCGCGGCGTCCCGGAACGCCACCGTGCCCGCGCGGAACTCAAGCGTGAATCCGGTGTCGTCGCGCGGCTCAGTGACCAGCGCGCCGGTGCTCGCGAGGAAGCGGCCGTCGGCTGTCTGCAGGTGGTAGCGGCGCTCTCGGTACACCAGGGTGAGCACGGAGCCCACGCCCCAGGGTGCATCGCGGTCCGCCGCGAGCTCGCCGCGCCCGGGGTGTGCGTGCAGGTAGCGCTTGCGCGCCACGCTGTACAGGTTGACCTGCGGGTGCATGGCGAGGTGCACGCACCACTTCTCGTCGGTCGCGGAGCACACCACGCGGTCCTCGGCGCCTCCCAGGTAGCGGCCATGCGCCTCGGAGCGCAGAGACCAGCGTCCGTCGGCGTGCGCCACCACGCAGAAGCGGCAGTCCGGGGAGGGTCGCTCGCACTCCGCCGTCACGTTGCCGTCCTTGTCGGAGGACAGATAGCGACCCAGGTGACTGCGCAGGAGGACCGAGCTGGAGTCTCCCGCCTGGTCCGCGTGCTCCAGCGTCCACACCTGCTTCTTACGCATGGACGTGGCGCACGCGTTCACTTTGAAACCGAACGCCTCCGCGGTTAAATACTTGTCTTCTGCATTGATCAGCCCGAGCTGGATGAGTGTGCTCTCTCCCAAACCTCCGGAAGCCATTTTCTTTTAGAGATTTAGAGAATTTTTGTGGGAGTCCGGGTGGGTGTGACCGTTAGCTTTCTGAGTGCGCGCGCGTGTCCGTGTGCTGGTGTGCACGCGCGTGCGTGAGTAAGAGAGAGAGAGAGAAAGAGAGAGAGAGAGAGAGAAGGAGAAAGAAGGTTTTCCAGCCCCCCCCCCCGCGCGCCTTCCTCTTATTTCTACGTCTCTGAATAAAGCAGGTGCGCGCGCTTATCATCTGTAGGCTACTGTGAGCGCGCAGCACCTGGCCGGCGCGCGCATCGACGCAGCGTGACCGTTATCTTCTGACGTCAGCAGTTGCCAGGAGGAAAAAAAAAAGTGCACACTTCCGCGCTTTTATGGGAGAATAAAAAAAAGCCCACTAGCTTAGCCTACTTCATTCTGTGTAGAATGTAATTTTATCTCACATTTCTGTTGAATTCTCGAATCTGATTCTTGCTGATTAAGTAAGAAACACAAGTAAACACATGGTGGAGTGGTGTGATGATGAAGCAGAGTTACTGTTACCACCCCAAAGTTGATTGTTTTCCTATAACAGCACATCCCGGAGTCATTTATTCCTCTATTTGATAACCAGACAAACAAAACAAAAAAAATCACAGCTTGTTACACAATGTTATCGAGAAACCGCAAAGAAGCGTAAACTCCTCAGTCCTGAAGATGTGGGAACACTTAAAGTTACTGCTTTACCTCTGACTGTTACACAGCGCCGACACTGGAGACTCCTTCCATAAACATCTCCTTCCCCTGAGGGAAACTTCACCACATGAACGACTACACACGTTTTTAATCCGTTTGCACGGTCTCTATGTCACTATAGAAACGAGAGCGTATTAGAACGAGAGCGTTAATAGGTAAACAAATTGGATTTGATTTATTGGATTTCGGAACTACTGTCAGAGCTGCTGTAATAGAAAATGACTCTGACTAATCAGAACTGACGATTCAACCGCGTAAAAATATGCGAAAGACGTGATTCACAGACTCGTGCTTCGGCAGGAGAAATACTGTTTCGTAGACGATCAGATAATCTGACAACCAGCAACAGATCTCGAAAAGATCCATAACAAATTGATCATTTTGTACCATTTGTAAGTTCAGAACCACTCTACTCGAACGTACGAATTCAAACAAGTGATGATGATGTGGTTATATTTATATGTTATAAGTCCTTCATTTTATCGTTGATTGCAGCGGTCAGAGGTTCTTCAAACATACTGACGAATGCATGCACAGACACACCTGCACCAGGTAATCGATATCTCTGACGTGCTGACGGCCTCCACAGGATTCGTTTATCAGGCTTTATTCGCTGTCCGGAACTGGGACAGAATCAAAAGCGCTTCATGTCTCTGGAGACAGACCTAAAATTAAGATTTCTCACAGTGGCCTACTAAATTCTCACATTTCACATCCACGGGCCTTAAGAGCCTTAGGTAGTAAGAGAATAAGAAAGAATGATTTTTTTTATATATATCAAGACTCATGAATTTCCACCTCAATCTGTGCTGATAAATGAGACCGAACGTTCAGAATTAGGGTCACCTTTATAGTAACCTCATTCCCATGCTCTTTCCCCTTCAGCCATTTGAAGACCCATTCTATTACTTTATTAGTGCAAGTGAAGTCTGTGCGACTGAACACTTCAGAGCATAACTTTTATAAACAGTGAAAAATTCACAGTAGCTCTCGAATGATGTGCTTTAGCATGAATATCTGAATAAATATGCTGAGAGTTTAGGGGGCCAATCGGTTAGTTACTTAATAATATATATTATTGCATTTAAGAGTGGAAGACTGTACAGCCATGTACATGTAGGCTACATGTAAACCATTAGCTTATCTCAGTGAGCTAACCTAGCTAGCCAGATCTTTTGACGCTTTACTTTTTGTTGTAATGTCCTGTTTTGTTAAATATCTTGAAGTGCTATTAGGACTAGGACTAATAGGAAACATTCAAGATAATGTGTAGCTAACTATGTCGCTAGAAACATGTATGAATTAACATGAGCCTAACGAGCTAGTGAAACACCAACAGCATTTGGCTAAGTTAGCTAGCTAGTTAGTTAGCTATAGCCTATACTGTTGATTATTCACCTGGTTAGGTCTTTTAACATGCCTTCCTTAGATATAGAACATTTTCAGATTAGTTGTGTTGATTGTTGAGAATTTGTAAAGTAGTTTATGACTTATTTACACTTGATCACGACTGTCACTGTCCTGCGTACTCTTTCCAACTCCGCAGCGGTGTTGAATTCTTGACTCCGATTGGTTGAATCCTTTTCTAAAAGACACGCGCAGGGCCGACTTCTTTTCTCCGTTCTGATAAAAAAAAACCTCTGTTCTAATTATCTGCTAGAAATCTCAAATCGTACTTTTTCACCTAACACATGATGAAATGCAAATGATCATGACCATTCTATGAATATGCAAATTAGTCTATGACGTCATCAGTCGACTTATAGCCACTTTTTGAGTACGAGTTAACAACGCCTCTCTCTCTCTCTCTCTCTCTCTCTCTCTCTCATAGATACGTGGATTACGTACAACAAGACGTATAGCTGCTAGCAGCAATTATCTGGGATTAAGGTGTTTAGTGCCCTTAATGATGTTAAAAGATATTACTTAATATTGTTCAATCTGATAAGCACCTAAATAAAAAAAAAGTCTTTTTATCTTTAAAGTGTGTGTGTGTGTGTGTGTGACGTTCTCATTCTTTAAAAGGCAGTAATCCTTCCTCTTTGCCTTATTTAGCCAATACTACGAGTTTACCTGTCGAAGGTTGAAAATGGAGCGCTTCTATTGGCTGGGATGTTGGTGATGGATCACACTGGACCCGCCCTAAAAGAGTAGCCGAGTTTCTACCTTATAGGGGGTTTGCAGTCACCTGTAGCTAATGAGAAGAGGTGGCATCACTGACCTCCACCTGTCTGTCTTCCTGATTCTAATTCTCTGTGCCTGTGGCCTGTTGTTGCCTTATAAGGAATTAGCTATTCATTAATCCCCAGTACTACACTCAGATATCATAAATGGGTTATACAGAGAATATATGAGCCTTCTATTACAGAGTTGATAAATGTATACATCAAGATGTATAAATCAAAACGTGTGTGCATGTGTGTATTATAAACTGAATTATTTTACTATGCGCACATGTATAACATACACAATTAAAAAACATTTTAAAAAATAACAATAATAATAATAATAATAATAATAATAATAATAATAATAATAATAATAAAAGTAAAATTTATTTCGTACCAAATATGTTGAGAATGAATGCTCACTTCCTGACTTCCGCTTTCTTAAATCACGTGACCCCGGCGTTCCAACTCCCCGCGTCACGTGACCCGCTGAGCGATCGCCATAAAAGGCATAGGTCTTCAGCTGGAGCCGTTGTTGTTGTTGCTTTTTTCTTTCTTAAAGAGACAGTAACCCTTAAAGCAAATCGCGTTCCCATTGAAACGGCCTCATTCACAGTCACTTCCTGGGCAGTTTTTGATTCCTCCAAGGTCTGCAGGAAATGAAATGTTTGGGAGGCAGAGCTGTTTTAGACCACTCTACAAACAGTGTGGTTATTCTCTACAAAACCAAAAAGCTCTTCTGTTTTCGTTAATCCTTCATGAGAAGGACTGTAAAGTTTGTAAGGGCTGAAAGTAACTGCAAATCAGAATTCTCGTCTACGGCAGAAGCCGAAGCCTGTGTTCTATCGCAGATCACTGACGCTTGTGTAAATTATTGACTTGAACAGACTACAAACAGCAAAGAAACGTGCTATGCATATTCCCACTGCAACATACAGTAGCGGTATAATGAATAAAACACTTAGCGATGTGCTGTTAGAGGAAAATAATCAACGACGGGGTGGTACGATGCGGTGTAGTTTACTGACGTTACTGTTAGGTTGCTGTACCACAGTAACCAACACTAACAATAAAGCACAGGTTTCCAACCGTGATCCTACAACACTCCATGTCCTGCACAGTGTGTATTTTCCCTGCTCCCAACAAATTCGATGACTTTGCTAATTAGCAGGGCTTCGTGGGTTAAAGTGGGTGTGTTTGAACAGGATAAAGGACAGCACTACAGGACAGTGGGTACTCCAGGACCAGAGTTGGGTATCAGTGTATGAATGAACGACACGTCCTACGTTTGATCCAATTACAGTAATAAATTTAATGTTGTTGAACATCCACGAAACGAGATAGCTCCTGTTCTGTTGAAGTTAATAAAGTTTTTAAGAAAAACCACAAAGAATAAACTCCGCTATCCTTCGTCACTATTGTGCTTTCAATATCATTTACTAAAAATGTCAACTTTAAACAGTATAACGTTAATACAAATGACTGTAGAAATGATCTGCCGTGACCGTGTCCCCTTCAAAGTCCCCTGTGTAGGTTTCGTGGACTGCATCGATTCATTTTCCGCTTTGGAGAAGTAACTGTACATAATTTCACTTCCAGGTGGAAGCGATGGTCCTTCTCAGTTGGTCTACCTCACTTCAACTAATGACTTTCTCTCAACATTCTCCTCACTGCTTTTTTTTTTCTTTTTCATTTTTCTATAATCATATAATAATATATACTGAGGCAAATTTAGCTTTAAATTAGCTCCACGGATCTAAATTCCTGTCAGAACTACACTTGTGTGTTGCGACGTGACAGCGAGAATGAGATGAGATGAACTCTATCTGCTGCTACGTGCACTTTGTACATTTATTCCAATAGCTTAGCAATTAGCATTCAGTTAGTTTCTATTGTCAGAGGTTTTATAATGCTAGGGCTCAGCAAAATTTCCCCACACAAAAAGGCCTGAAAGTAAACTGCGCCTCGGGCTTTATGTGGGAAACAAGGTCACCGTGGTGCACGCGCATTTCTGATGTACAGACTTTATCCCCTTTTCCCTTTCTAAATCTTTACAAAATATCTTATAGTACACACACACACACACACACACACACACACACACACACACACACTGTCTACACTTACACTTTCCCTTTGTTTGCCATAGCCTATATTTGCAGAAGGTGATTAGATTTAACCTTCAATTGTTTGCTTTACAATAAAAACAAAGTTCTTCGCAGATGCAGAATATTTTTGAAAGCGGACGAAAAAACAACTCTGGCAATCGTTCCAGTTAACGTGAGAGGTTAGGAATAAAGGTGTTATTTAGGCTTAGCTAATGTTTTAGCACGTTCTTTGGTTTCTTGGTGAAAGAGACACTTATTTAATATCAGTAATTAAAAATCACTGTGATTTGAAATCGAGGCAGACGTCGTTTTCCTCAGTGAATCGTTCTTGTACTTTTCCTTTTGATACTTTAGAACTTCAATTGTTACCAGAGTGTTCATTTAGACTGATATCAAGTACTTGCACTTTTAGTTGAATTTCAGTACTTTTTCCACTTCTGCTGCAAAAACAAGGATTCATTTGTGTTTTTTGGGAAGTGTGCATGAGGAGGTACAGGATATAAAGGTCAGACCTCTATTGTAGTGTGATTAAAAGGTTAAGGATTGTCAAAAAAACGAACTGTTTACAGAATGCTTTGCGTTCATTTTTAGCTTTTTTTCTTGGGGTGGAAGCCAAACTTCCTCTTTTGTTTCAAGAGAGGAAGATTAGAGGAGGTTCCTATTTCAGATTTGCTTCATGACTTTTCTTTTGCCTCGCCCTCCTAGAAAAAAATCCTTAAAAGGCTTTCAGTCCTTCAGCTATTGCCATAATGTAGATATGCAGTTTGCTGATACCAGCCTACTCCCACACACACACATACACACAGACTCATACTGAATGACATTACCACACAACACTGAAACTGTAACACATACCAAAACAGATTGTGGAATACCTATCATACTTGGATGTACACACACACATGCACATACACACTTAAAGGGAATGCTAATGAAAAGCCAATCCCCATTCATAAAGTGATACAGCATTGTTAGTCATCAGTGTGACTTCCTTACAGGTCAACGGACGTGTAATCAGTAATCTGGTCGATTAGCATAATCATTACAGCTGGTATTATCTGTCAGGTATGAAAATAAACTGCTCGTCTGAGTCAGTGTGTATGATGCAGGATGTGATTCTGCCAAGGGCATGGCATGTTTGCTCGAATAACGTGTGTGCAAACATAACATTTGACTTATTTCATGAAGACTGAATGAACCTTCTAACTTTCTTAGTTATCATGCCTCGCCCTTAGCTTATGATATAAAAAAAAGTTGTTTTTTTTTAAAATAGAAGAAGCTTTAAAATATACCCAGTAAAAAAATGTGTTGGTCCCAAAATGGCTTCTAGAAAATATACTGATCTTTATTTATCTTTATCTCATTTATATTTACCTTTATCTTGTGCCTGTCTAATTGTACTGCTTTTTTTGGATTAAAACTGCGTTAGTGGGGCAATTCCCAAGTCAGATTCCTTTTAAGTTAGAATCTATGTAAAGAATGTAACATGTTTTAGTGGGAATATATCAAATCAAATCGGACTGGTGCAAAAGCAAGACATTTTGGATTTGAATTCTGAATTGAAATTTAGGTCAACACCAATGTAATCAAAACACATCAAAGACACAAATTCTTGCTTTCCAAGTTTCCAAGGCAGTTCGACGTTGATTTTTTTCTTCTTCAGCGAACCGTTCCCAGCGTAATAAACATTCCACATGTCGCACATCAGACCGTAGAGCACAGTTAGAATTAGAATTTTAACCACAGTTAGAATTAGAATTTTAACCACAGTTAGAATTAGAATAATGTACGTAATTAGATTTTGTTTTCTTTTTTGTAGGCCATAATACTAGAACGTTCTTTCCTCATATATGAATGCAACTTAACAATAATCTGCATGGCAATAACCTCAGAAGTTATCTTGACGGGGGTTAAACTGAAGCTAGGGCAATAGAATTAGCTCTTAATTAATTAATTATCTGTGATTTTTTTAAAATATTCAGATCATTGTCACATTTTATGTGTCTCACGATGCCTGCCACAGCAACTTTTATCCTGTAATGCATACGTTACATTTCCCATTAATAGTAATAACAGACCGTAACTACAACACTAATAATAATTCATTTGATCTACATACTTTATTTATTACAATTTTTTTTTAGGCTACATTGCAAAATATTTTAAAAATCTATGCTTTAAGGAATAACACATTGGATGTGCTGTTATAGGAAAACAAATGCATTGACAAGAAGCGGAGTCACGGTTGCCACTCCAAAATTGATTATTTCCACTCATAAAGTGTTTTTTTTCTTCTTTTTATACAACAGCAATCTGCCTTTGATTAAATTTTTTTTTAACAATTTATAGTTACGTTTAATGTTCTGGTATGTCCTTACAACAAGTTAGTTCATGTTATCACTTATGCTACAGCAGCTATAAACTGATGATTGATATGTTTTTCCTTGTTAAGCAACAACACATTTTTAAAATCAGTTTGTTATCAGGTTTAGATGTATATTGTGCACCGTACAAGTCCCTGCGAAAGAGTAGTTACCATAGAAACAATAACATAATAACACGAAGGCATTAATATAAACTTGTAATCTGAATTACAGACAAATCAACACTTTCTGACCAGTAACCTCTGAGAATTAAAAAGCACTGTGACAAACACTCGTTAACGAAAGAATGGATCGTACTAGTGGGAATCAAGTTAACCTCAGTGTATAAAGAATGACATTTTTTTTTTAAACACATTGGAAGAGGATGAATTCCTCCTGATCGTTCAACACACCTCTGTCTGCTCCAAATTATGACTGTTTAGTTTTTAGTATCCTGAAATACACGAATGGGGCGTGGATGCAGCACATTTACATGAACAGAACTACCACATAAATAGAATTGATGTCCTGTGATTATAAAAATTGTATACTGAAAAGATTAGAAACTGTTTCTAATATAGCACACGGGTGCAGGGTTTATTTTAGTCATAGAGCATGCATGTTAATTCATCACAAAGAAGTATTGTTAATACAATAGCGTATAATGGCCTTTTATTTGTATTTCTTATTTTTTACCAAATGAATGGAATCAGACACGCCCACGTGGCTTTAAACCCGGAAGTGACCCATATCAGCGCGCAAGACAATACCGGGAGCTTTTACTTTGCAGTATTTTATTTATTTATTTATTTATTTAAGAGTGCGGTATTGCTGGACAGGAAATGTATTGCATTTATAAAGAACCGTTATGAACGGACGAGTCAGGAGTCGACTCTTTCAATGAATGGATTAAATATAGATATATATGTATTCCAAACTCCTGTGCTTGTAAATCCCCATTCCAGGATGAAAATGAGTCAATTACATGCGTATTAAGACCAACAATGTGCTCATTCTCCATAACCTGGCGTTAGATTTAGCTAAACGAGCTCTTATTTAGCATCAAACTGTTTACGCCTGGTTAATGAATAGTCAACGCTTATATCCCAACAGCATGTCTACTAAGATGCACCTGAAGTATATAAATTTCGACTATATATAACATATTATTGTGTAATTCTGCACAAATCATGTCTTCTTCTTCTTCTATTTTTTTTTATGTTCCTTTCGCTTCCACCACCACACAACTCAACTCTTAACTTGAATTTCAAGCAATGGGCCTGGAACACGCCAACTGGGTGACGTCTAGCCAATCAGATCACGCGATTCCGAAAGTTTACCTTATATGGAAGTCGCCGGCCACTGCGCGGGGTATAAAAGGAGCGCCGTCACCATTCAGACACCACTTTGAGTTTTTCTGTGCATTCGGAAGCAGTGCTCCTTTATTACAACCACATTCCTGTTCAACCTTTAATTGCTCGGTAAGACGCGCTTTAGCTTTCTCTAATGATGTTTACGATTCTATTTATTCTGCCTTAAAGTGCTTTGTTGTTGTTTTTCCTTATCGCTGGGAATTATTTATATTGATTTTTTTTGTGTGTAATCCTTCTCAGCTCTAGTATCTCATTATAATGCAAATGATTCCTTGCTGGCTATGCTTGAACTAAGAAATTTTTTTTATTATCTTTTAAATATAAATACTACTTTGTGAAATGATGCAACGCTATTATTCGGTGTGAGT